>NC_092089.1:87511236-87715043 GCF_045679555.1 Salvelinus alpinus | reverse complement strand
CTGCAGTTAGACAGGAGTGATCTCTATGGTATTACTGCAGTTAGACAGGAGTGATCTCTATGGTATTACTGCAGTTAGACAGGAGTGATCTCTATGGTATTACTGCAGTTAGACAGGAGTGATCTCTATGGTATTACTGCAGTTAGACAGGAGTGATCTCTAAGGTATTACTACAGTTAGACAGGAGTGATCTCTATGGTATTACTACAGTTAGACAGGAGTGATCTCTAAGGTATTACTACAGTTAGACAGGAGTGATCTCTAAGGTATTAATACAGTTAGACAGGAGTGATCTCTATGGTATTACTGCAGTTAGACAGGAGTGATCTCTATGGTATTACTGCAGTTAAACAGGAGTGATCTCTAAGGTATTACTACAGTTAGACAGGAGTGATCTCTATGGTATTACTAGAGTTAGACAGGAGTGATCTCTATGGTATTACTGCAGTTAGACAGGAGTGATCTCTATGGTGTTACTGCAGTTAGACAGGAGTGATCTCTATGGTAATACTACAGTTAGACAGGAGTGATCTCTATGGTATTACTGCAGTTAGACAGGAGTGATCTCTATGGTATTACTGCAGTTAGACAGGAGTGATCTCTAAGGTATTACTACAGTTAGACAGGAGTGATCTCTATGGTATTACTGCAGTTAGACAGGAGTGATCTCTATGGTATTACTACAGTTAGACAGGAGTGCTCTCTAAGGTATTACTACAGTTAGACAGGAGTGATCTCTATGGTATTACTGCAGTTAGACAGGAGTGATCTCTATGGTGTTACTGCAGTTAGACAGGAGTGATCTCTATGGTATTACTACAGTTAGACAGGAGTGATCTCTATGGTATTACTGCAGTTAGACAGGAGTGATCTCTAAGGTATTACTACAGTTAGACAGGAGTGATCTCTATGGTATTACTGCAGTTAGACAGGAGTGATCTCTATGGTATTACTGCAGTTAGACAGGAGTGATCTCTATGGTATTACTGCAGTTAGACAGGAGTGATCTCTATGGTATTACTGCAGTTAGACAGGAGTGATCTCTATGGTATTACTACAGTTAGACAGGAGTGATCTCTATGGTATTACTACAGTTAGACAGGAGTGATCTCTATGGTATTACTACAGTTAGACAGGAGTGATCTCTATGGTATTACTACAGTTAGACAGGAGTGATCTCTATGGTATTACTGCAGTTAGACAGGAGTGATCTCTATGGTATTACTACAGTTAGACAGGAGTGATCTCTATGGTGTTACTACAGTTAGACAGGAGTGATCTCTATGGTATTACTGCAGTTAGACAGGAGTGATCTCTAAGGTATTACTACAGTTAGACAGGAGTGATCTCTATGGTATTACTGCAGTTAGACAGGAGTGATCTCTATGGTATTACTGCAGTTAGACAGGAGTGATCTCTATGGTGTTACTGCAGTTAGACAGGAGTGATCTCTAAGGTGTTACTACAGTTAGACAGGAGTGATCTCTATGGTGTTACTGCAGTTAGACAGGAGTGATCTCTATGGTATTACTGCAGTTAGACAGGAGTGATCTCTATGGTATTACTACAGTTAGACAGGAGTGATCTCTATGGTATTACTGCAGTTAGACAGGAGTGATCTCTATGGTATTACTACAGTTAGACAGGAGTGATCTCTATGGTATTACTGCAGTTAGACAGGAGTGATCTCTATGGTATTACTGCAGTTAGACAGGAGTGATCTCTAAGGTATTACTACAGTTAGACAGGAGTGATCTCTATGGTATTACTGCAGTTAGACAGGAGTGATCTCTATGGTATTACTACAGTTAGACAGGAGTGCTCTCTAAGGTATTACTACAGTTAGACAGGAGTGATCTCTATGGTATTACTGCAGTTAGACAGGAGTGATCTATATGGTGTTACTGCAGTTAGACAGGAGTGATCTCTATGGTATTACTGCAGTTAGACAGGAGTGATCTCTATGGTATTACTGCAGTTAGACAGGAGTGATCTCTAAGGTATTACTACAGTTAGACAGGAGTGATCTCTATGGTATTACTGCAGTTAGACAGGAGTGATCTCTATGGTATTACTGCAGTTAGACAGGAGTGATCTATATGGTATTACTACAGTTAGACAGGAGTGATCTCTATGGTATTACTGCAGTTAGACAGGAGTGATCTATATGGTATTACTACAGTTAGACAGGAGTGATCTCTATGGTATTACTACAGTTAGACAGGAGTGATCTCTATGGTATTACTGCAGTTAGACAGGAGTGATCTCTATGGTATTACTACAGTTAGACAGGAGTGATCTCTATGGTGTTACTACAGTTAGACGGGAGTGATCTCTATGGTATTACTGCAGTTAGACAGGAGTGATCTCTAAGGTATTACTACAGTTAGACAGGAGTGATCTCTATGGTATTACTGCAGTTAGACAGGAGTGATCTCTAAGGTATTACTACAGTTAGACAGGAGTGATCTCTAAGGTATTACTACAGTTAGACAGGAGTGATCTCTATGGTATTACTGCAGTTAGACAGGAGTGATCTCTATGGTATTACTGCAGTTAGACAGGAGTGATCTCTATGGTGTTACTGCAGTTAGACAGGAGTGATCTCTAAGGTGTTACTACAGTTACACAGGAGTGATCTCTATGGTGTTACTGCAGTTAGACAGGAGTGATCTCTATGGTATTACTGCAGTTAGACAGGAGTGATCTCTATGGTATTACTACAGTTAGACAGGAGTGATCTCTATGGTATTACTGCAGTTAGACAGGAGTGATCTCTAAGGTATTACTGCAGTTAGACAGGAGTGATCTCTATGGTATTACTGCAGTTAGACAGGAGTGATCTCTAAGGTATTACTGCAGTTAGACAGGAGTGATCTCTATGGTATTACTGCAGTTAGACAGGAGTGATCTCTAAGGTGTTACTACAGTTAGACAGGAGTGATCTCTATGGTATTACTACAGTTAGACAGGAGTGATCTCTAAGGTATTACTGCAGTTAGACAGGAGTGATCTCTAAGGTGTTACTACAGTTAGACAGGAGTGATCTCTATGGTGTTACTGCAGTTAGACAGGAGTGATCTCTATGGTATTACTGCAGTTAGACAGGAGTGATCTCTATGGTATTACTGCAGTTAGACAGGAGTGATCTCTATGGTATTACTGCAGTTAGACAGGAGTGATCTCTATGGTATTACTGCAGTTAGACAGGAGTGATCTCTATGGTATTACTGCAGTTAGACAGGAGTGCTCTCTAAGGTATTACTACAGTTAGACAGGAGTGATCTCTATGGTATTACTGCAGTTAGACAGTAGTGATCTCTATGGTATTACTGCAGTTAGACAGGAGTGATCTCTATGGTATTACTGCAGTTAGACAGGAGTGATCTCTATGGTATTACTACAGTTAGACAGGAGTGATCTCTATGGTATTACTGCAGTTAGACAGGAGTGATCTCTAAGGTATTACTACAGTTAGACAGGAGTGATCTCTATGGTGTTACTGCAGTTAGACAGGAGTGATCTCTAAGGTATTACTGCAGTTAGACTGGAGTGATCTCTATGGTATTACTACAGTTAGACAGGAGTGATCTCTATGGTATTACTACAGTTAGACAGGAGTGATCTCTATGGTATTACTACAGTTAGACAGGAGTGATCTCTATGGTATTACTGCAGTTAGACAGGAGTGATCTCTAAGGTATTACTACAGTTAGACAGGAGTGATCTCTATGGTGTTACTGCAGTTAGACAGGAGTGATCTCTATGGTGTTACTGCAGTTAGACAGGAGGGATCTCTATGGTATTACTGCAGTTAGACAGGAGTGATCTCTATGGTATTACTACAGTTAGACAGGAGTGATCTCTAAGGTATTACTACAGTTAGACAGGAGTGATCTCTATGGTATTACTGCAGTTAGACAGGAGTGATCTCTAAGGTATTACTGCAGATAGACAGGAGTGATCTCTATGGTGTTACTGCAGTTAGACAGGAGTGATCTCTATGGTATTACTACAGTTAGACAGGAGTGATCTCTAAGGTATTACTACAGTTAGACAGGAGTGATCTCTATGGTATTACTACAGTTAGACAGGAGTGATCTCTATGGTATTACTACAGTTAGACAGGAGTGATCTCTATGGTATTACTACAGTTAGACAGGAGTGATCTCTAAGGTATTACTGCAGTTAGACAGGAGTGATCTCTATGGTATTACTACAGTTAGACAGGAGTGATCTCTATGGTATTACTACAGTTAGACAGGAGTGATCTCTATGGTATTACTACAGTTAGACAGGAGTGATCTCTATGGTATTACTACAGTTAGACAGGAGTGATCTCTATGGTATTACTACAGTTAGACAGGAGTGATCTCTATGGTATTACTGCAGTTAGACAGGAGTGATCTCTATGGTATTACTGCAGTTAGACAGGAGTGATCTCTATGGTATTACTACAGTTAGACAGGAGTGATCTCTAAGGTATTACTACAGTTAGACAGGAGTGATCTCTATGGTATTACTACAGTTAGACAGGAGTGATCTCTATGGTATTACTACAGTTAGACAGGAGTGATCCCTAAGTTGTTACTGCAGTTAGACAGGAGTGATCTCTATGGTATTACTACAGTTAGACAGGAGTGATCTCTATGGTATTACTGCAGTTAGACAGGAGTGATCTCTATGGTATTACTGCAGTTAGACAGGAGTGATCTTTAAGGTATTACTGCAGTTAGACTGGAGTGATCTCTATGGTGTTACTGCAGTTAGACAGGAGTGATCTCTAAGGTATTACTGCAGTTAGACAGGAGTGATCTCTATGGTATTACTACAGTTAGACAGGAGTGATCTCTATGGTATTACTACAGTTAGACAGGAGTGATCTCTATGGTATTACTACAGTTAGACAGGAGTGATCTCTATGGTATTACTGCAGTTAGACAGGAGTGATCTCTAAGGTATTACTACAGTTAGACAGGAGTGATCTCTATGGTGTTACTGCAGTTAGACAGGAGTGATCTCTATGGTGTTACTGCAGTTAGACAGGAGGGATCTCTATGGTATTACTACAGTTAGACAGGAGTGATCTCTAAGGTAGTACTACAGTTAGACAGGAGTGATCTCTATGGTATTACTGCAGTTAGACAGGAGTGATCTCTAAGGTATTACTGCAGTTCGACAGGAGTGATCTCTATGGTGTTACTGCAGTTAGACAGGAGTGATCTCTATGGTATTACTACAGTTAGACAGGAGTGATCTCTAAGGTATTACTACAGTTAGACAGGAGTGATCTCTATGGTATTACTACAGTTAGACAGGAGTGATCTCTATTGTATTACTACAGTTAGACAGGAGTGATCTCTATGGTATTACTACAGTTAGACAGGAGTGATCTCTATGGTATTACTACAGTTAGACAGGAGTGATCTCTATGGTATTACTACAGTTAGACAGGAGTGATCTCTATGGTATTACTACAGTTAGACAGGAGTGATCTCTATGGTATTACTACAGTTAGACAGGAGTGATCTCTATGGTATTACTGCAGTTAGACAGGAGTGATCTCTATGGTATTACTGCAGTTAGACAGGAGTGATCTCTATGGTATTACTACAGTTAGACAGGAGTGATCTCTAAGGTATTACTACAGTTAGACAGGAGTGATCTCTATGGTATTACTACAGTTAGACAGGAGTGATCTCTATGGTATTACTACAGTTAGACAGGAGTGATCCCTAAGTTGTTACTGCAGTTAGACAGGAGTGATCTCTATGGTATTACTACAGTTAGACAGGAGTGATCTCTATGGTATTACTACAGTTAGACAGGAGTGATCTCTATGGTATTACTACAGTTAGACAGGAGTGATCTCTATGGTATTACTGCAGTTAGACAGGAGTGATCTCTATGGTATTACTGCAGTTAGACAGGAGTGATCTCTATGGTATTACTGCAGTTAGACAGGAGTGATCTCTATGGTATTATTGCAGTTAGACAGGAGTGATCTCTATGGTATTACTGCAGTTAGACAGGAGTGATCTCTATGGTATTACTGCAGTTAGACAGGAGTGATCTTTAAGGTATTACTGCAGTTAGACTGGAGTGATCTCTATGGTATTACTGCAGTTAGACAGGAGTGATCTCTATGGTATTACTGCAGTTAGACAGGAGTGATCTCTATGGTATTATTGCAGTTAGACAGGAGTGATCTCTATGGTATTACTGCAGTTAGACAGGAGTGATCTCTATGGTATTACTGCAGTTAGACAGGAGTGATCTTTAAGGTATTACTGCAGTTAGACTGGAGTGATCTCTATGGTATTACTGCAGTTAGACAGGAGTGATCTCTATGGTATTACTACAGTTAGACAGGAGTGATATCTATGGTATTACTGCAGTTAGACAGGAGTGTTCAAGTAACACATCACATCAAGAGTTCAAGTAACAGACACATCTCAACATCAACTGTTCAGAGGAGACTGCATTAATCAGGCCTCCAGCATGGCTACCACAGCATTCTGCAGTGATACGCTCTACCATCTGGTTTGCACTTAGTGGGAATATCATTTGTAATTCAACAAGACATTAACCCAAAACACACCTCCATGCTGTGTAAGGGCTATTTGACCAAGAAGGAGAGTGATGGAGTGCTGCATCAGATGACCTGGCCTCCACAATCCCCCAACCTCAACACAATTGAGATGGTTTTGGATGAGTTGGACCGCAGAGTGAAGGAAAAGCAGCAAACCAGTGCTTAAGTCATAAAGCCTTCGAGACTGTTGGAAAAGCATTCCAGGTGAAGCTGGTTGAGAGAATGCCAAGACCGTGCTAAGCTGTCATCAAGGCAAAGGGTGGTTACTTTGAATAATATCAAATATAAAACACTTTTTTGGTTACTATATATGTGATATTTCATAGTTTGATGTCTTCACTATTATTCTACAATGTAGAAAATAGTAAAAATAAAGAAACCCTTGAATGTTTAGCTGTGTCTGTCACATTCTATAATGATGTGAGAAAGGCGCAGGAATACAAAATGTTATTTTTTTTAAATTCTCTACCCAAACTCGCGTTCGTCATGAACATGATGGGACGAAGCCCAAAACAAACACGTATATATAATGGCTTGTGAAAGTATTCACCCCCCTTGGTAATTTTCTTATTTTGTTGCCTTACAACCTGGAATTAAAATAGATTTTTGGGGGGTTTGTATCATTTGATTTACACAACATGACTACCACTTTGAAGTTGCAAAATATGTGTTATTTTTAAACAAACAAGAAATAAGACAAAAAAACAGACAAGTTGAGTATGTATAACTATTTAACCCCCCCCCCCCCCCCCCCAAAGCCAAAACTTTGTAGAGCCACCTATTGCAGCAATTACAGCTGCAAGTCTCTTGGGGTATGTCTCTATCAGCTTGGCACATCTAGCCACTGGGATTTTTGCCCATTCTTCAAGGCAAAACTGCTCCAGGTCCTTCAATTTGAATGGGTTCCACTGGTGTAAAGCAATCTTTAAGTCATACCACAGATTCTCAATTGGATTGAGGTCTGGGCTTTGACTAGGCCATTCCAAAACATTTAAATGTGTCCCCTTAAACCACTCAAGTGTTACTTTAGCAGTATGTTTATTGTCATTGTCCTGCTGGAAGGTGAACCTCTGTCCCAGTTTCAAATCTTTCGAAGACTGAAACAGGTTTCCCTCAAGAATTTCACTGTATTTAGCGCCATCCATCATTCCTTCAATTCTGACCAGTTTCCCAGTCCCTGCTGATGAAAAACATCCCCACAGTATGATGCTCTCACCACCATGCTGGGGATGGTGTTCTCGGGGTGATGAGAGGTGTTGGGTTTGCGCCAGACATAGCATTTTCCTTGATGGACAAAATGCTCAATTTTAGTCTCATCTGACCAGAGTACCTTCTTCCATATGTTTGGGGAGTCTCCCACATGCCTTTTGGTGAACACCAAACGTGTTTGCTTACTTTTTTCTTTAAGCAATGGCTTTTTTATGGCCACTCTTCCGTAAAGCACAGCTCTGTGGCGTGTACGGCTTAAAGTGGTCCTATGGACAGATACTCCAATTTCCGCTGTGGAGCTTTGCAGCTCCTTCAGGGTTATCTTTGGTCTCTTTGTTGCCTCTCTGATTAATGCCCTCCTTGCCTGGTCTGTGAGTATTGTGGGCGGCCCTCCTTGCCTGGTCTGTGAGTATTGTGGGCGGCCCTCCTTGCCTGGTCTGTGAGTATTGTGGGCGGCTCTCCTTGCCTGGTCTGTGAGTATTGTGGGCGGTCCTCTCTTGCTTGGTCTGTGAGTATTGTGGGCGGCCCTCTCTTGCCTGGTCTGTGAGTATTGTGGGCGGTCCTCTCTTGCCTGGTCTGTGAGTATTGTGGGCGGCCCTCTCTTGCCTGGTCTGTGAGTATTGTGGGCGGCCCTCTCTTGCCTGGTCTGTGAGTATTGTGGGCGGCCCTCTCTTGCCTGGTCTGTGAGTATTGTGGGCGGCCCTCTCTTGCCTGGTCTGTGAGTATTGTGGGCGGTCCTCTCTTGCCTGGTCTGTGAGTATTGTGGGCGGTCCTCTCTTGCCTGGTCTGTGAGTATTGTGGGCGGCCCTCTCTTGCCTGGTCTGTGAGTATTGTGGGCGGTCCTCTCTTGCCTGGTCTGTGAGTATTGTGGGCGGTCCTCTCTTGCCTGGTCTGTGAGTATTGTGGGCGGCCCTCTCTTGCCTGGTCTGTGAGTATTGTGGGCGGCCCTCTCTTGCCTGGTCTGTGAGTATTGTGGGCGGTCCTCTCTTGCCTGGTCTGTGAGTATTGTGGGCGGTCCTCTCTTGCCTGGTCTGTGAGTATTGTGGGCGGTCCTCTCTTGCCTGGTCTGTGAGTATTGTGGGCGGTCCTCTCTTGCCTGGTCTGTGAGTATTGTGGGTGGCCCTCTCTTGCCTGGTATGTGAGTATTGTGGGCGGTTTTCTCTTGCCTGGTCTGTGAGTATTGTGGGCGGCCCTCTCTTGCCTGGTCTGTGAGTATTGTGGGCGGCCCTCTCTTGCCTGGTCTGTGAGTATTGTGGGCGGCCCTCTCTTGCCTGGTCTGTGAGTATTGTGGGCGGCCCTCTCTTGCCTGGTCTGTGAGTATTGTGGGCGGCCCTCTCTTGCCTGGTCTGTGAGTATTGTGGGCGGTCCTCTCTTGCCTGGTCTGTGAGTATTGTGGGCGGTCCTCTCTTGCCTGGTCTGTGAGTATTGTGGGCGGTCCTCTCTTGCCTGGTCTGTGAGTATTGTGGGCGGTCCTCTCTTGCCTGGTCTGTGAGTATTGTGGGCGGTCCTCTCTTGCCTGGTCTGTGAGTATTGTGGGCGGTCCTCTCTTGCCTGGTCTGTGAGTATGGTGGGCGGTCCTCTCTTGCCTGGTCTGTGAGTATGGTGGGCGGTCCTCTCTTGCCTGGTCTGTGAGTATTGTGGGCGGTCCTCTCTTGCCTGGTCTGTGAGTATTGTGGGCGGTCCTCTCTTGCCTGGTCTGTGAGTATTGTGGGCGGCTCTCCTTGCCTGGTCTGTGAGTATTGTGGGCGGTCCTCTCTTGCTTGGTCTGTGAGTATTGTGGGCGGCCCTCTCTTGCCTGGTCTGTGAGTATTGTGGGCGGTCCTCTCTTGCCTGGTCTGTGAGTATTGTGGGCGGCCCTCTCTTGCCTGGTCTGTGAGTATTGTGGGCGGCCCTCTCTTGCCTGGTCTGTGAGTATTGTGGACGGCCCTCTCTTGCCTGGTCTGTGAGTATTGTGGGCGGCCCTCTCTTGCCTGGTCTGTGAGTATTGTGGGCGGCCCTCTCTTGCCTGGTCTGTGAGTATTGTGGGCGGCCCTCTCTTGCCTGGTCTGTGAGTATTGTGGGCGGTCCTCTCTTGCCTGGTCTGTGAGTATTGTGGGCGGTCCTCTCTTGCCTGGTCTGTGAGTATTGTGGGCGGTCCTCTCTTGCCTGGTCTGTGAGTATTGTGGGCGGTCCTCTCTTGCCTGGTCTGTAAGTATTGTGGGCGGTCCTCTCTTGCCTGGTCTGTGAGTATTGTGGGCGGCCCTCTCTTGCCTGGTCTGTGAGCATTGTGGGCGGTCCTCTCTTGCCTGGTCTGTGAGTATTGTGGGCGGCCCTCTCTTGCCTGGTCTGTGAGTATTGTGGGCGGCCCTCTCTTGCCTGGTCTGTGAGTATTGTGGGCGGCCCTCTCTTGCCTGGTCTGTGAGTATTGTGGGCGGTCCTCTCTTGCCTGGTGTGTGAGTATTGTGGGCGGTCCTCTCTTGGCAGGTTTGTTGTGATGCCGAATTGTTTCAATTTGAAAAAGAAAATGTAATGGTGCTCCGTGAGATGTTCAAAGTTTCAGATAGTTTTTATAACCCAACCCTGATCTGTACTTCTCCACAACTTTGTCCCTGACCTGTTTGGAGAGCTCCTTGGTCTTCATGGTGCCGCTTGCTTGGTGGTGCCCCTTGCTTAGTTGTGTTGCAGACTCTGGGGCCTTTCAGAACAGAATATACTGAGATCATGTGACAGATCATGTGACACTTAGATTGCACACATGTGGACTTTATTTAACTAATTATGTGACTTCTGAAGGTAATTGGTTGCACCAGATCTTATTTAGGGGCTTTATAGCAAAGGGGGTGAATACATATGCACGAACCATTTTTCCATTTTTTTTTTTTTTTTTTTTGAAACTAGTAATTTTTTCATTTCACTTCACCAATTTGGACTGTTTTGTGTATGTCCATTGCATGAAATCCAAATTAAAATCAATTTAAATTACTGGTTGTAATGCAATAAAATAGGAAAAATGCCAAGGGGGATGAATACTTTTGCAAGGCACTGTGCATACACATTATCCTATCATTACACATATATTTATTATTAGAATACCAGTGTCAATAAAATAAAGAAAAGTTGTAAACAAATCAATACGAATGGAATAAGATTGCATAAAAAATAAGTACAATGCAGATATGCAATCTGCAACCTCTTGTAGGTACTGTATGTGTTTCTTATGTGTGTGTGTGTAAGTGTGTGAGTGAATGAGTCTGTATTAAAGGGTCTGTCTAGTCCTGTAGGCTGCATATTAGATGCAGTAGTTGGCAGACGTCTCCAATCTCTGATAGTTCTAGATGTCTTTTGCCAGACTTTACCTCAGCATATGTAGGCAGATGATCTGAATGAGACATGATGTGGACTGCGTCATGTGCTGTACTTCTCTGAAGGACAGTGTTCTGCCCGACCCTAGAGTAGTGGTCAGAGCTGTGTTGTGAGGGGCCAGGTCTAGTAGAGATCTGTTGTGATGGGCCGGGTCTAGTAGAACTATTTTGTGAGTGGCTGGATCTGGTAGTGCTGTCCTGAGGCAGGTGTGGTCTGGTGAATCTGTGTTGTGATGGGCCTGGTCTTGTAGAGCTGTGTTGTGATGGGCCGGGTCTAGTAGAGCTGTGTTGTGATGGGCCAGGTTTAGTAGAGCTGTGTTGTGATGGGCCTGGTCTTGTAGAGCTGTGTTGTGATGGGCCGGGTCTAGTAGAGCTGTGTTGTGATGGGCCAGGTTTAGTAGAGCTGTGTTGTGATGGGCCTGGTCTTGTAGAGCTGTGTTGTGATGGGCCGGGTCTAGTAGAGCTGTGTTGTGATGGGCCTGGTCTAGTAGAGCTGTGTTGTGATTGGCCTGGTCTAGTAGAGCTGTGTTGTGATGGGCCGGGTCTAGTAGAGCTGTGTTGTGATGGGCCTGGTCTAGTAGAGCTGTGTTGTGATGGGCCAGGTCTAGTAGAGCTGTGTTGTGATGGGCCTGGTCTAGTAGAGCTGTGTTGTGATTGGCCTGGTCTGGTAGAGCTGTGTTGTGATGGGCCGGGTCTAGTAGAGCTGTGTTGTGATGGGCCTGGTCTAGTAGAGCTGTGTTGTGATTGGCCTGGTCTAGTAGAGCTGTGTTGTGATGGGCCTGGTCTAGTAGAGCTGTGTTGTGATTGGTCGGGTCTATTAGAGCTGTGTTGTGATGGGCCGGGCCTATTAGAGCTGTGTTGTGATGGGCCTGGTCTAGTAGAGCTGTGTTGTGATGGGCCGGGTCTAGTAGAGCTGTGTTGTGATGGGCCTGGTCTAGTAGAGCTGTGTTGTGATGGGCCTGGTCTAGTAGAGCTGTGTTGTGATGGGCCTGGTCTAGTAGAGCTGTGTTGTGATGGGCCTCGTCTAGTAGAGCTGTTGTGATGGGCCTGGCCTAGTAGAGCTGTGTTGTGATGGGCCTGGTCTAGTAGTACTATGTTGTGATTGGCTGAGTCTAGTCATGCTGTCCTGAGGCGGGTGTGGTCTGGTGAATCTGTGCTGTGTTGGGCCTCGTCTAGTAGAGCTGTGTTGTGATGGGCCGGGTCTAGTAGAGCTGTGTTGTGATGGGCCGGGCCTATTAGAGCTGTTTTGTGATGGGCCTGGTCTAGTAGAGCTGTGTTGTGATGGGCCTGGTCTAGTAGAGCTGTGTTGTGATGGGCCTGGTCTAGTAGAGCTGTGTTGTGATTGGTCGGGTCTATTAGAGCTGTGTTGTGATGGGCCGGGCCTATTAGAGCTGTGTTGTGATGGGCCTGGTCTAGTAGAGCTGTGTTGTGATGGGCCGGGTCTAGTAGAGCTGTGTTGTGATGGGCCTGGTCTAGTAGAGCTGTGTTGTGATGGGCCTGGTCTAGTAGAGCTGTGTTGTGATGGGCCTCGTCTATTAGAGCTGTGTTGTGATGGGCCTGGTCTAGTAGAGCTGTGTTGTGATGGGCCTGGTCTAGTAGAGCTGTGTTGTGATGGGCCTGGTCTAGTAGAGCTGTGTTGTGATGGGCCTATTAGAGCTGTGTTGTGATGGTCGTGGTCTAGTAGTACTATGTTGTGATTGGCTGAGTCTAGTCATGCTGTCCTGAGGCGGGTGTGGTCTGGTGAATCTGTGTTGTGATGGGCCTGGTCTAGTAGAGCTGTGTTGTGATTGGCCTGGTCTAGTAGAGCTGTGTTGTGATGGGCCTGGTCTAGTAGAGCTGTGTTGTGATTGGTCGGGTCTATTAGAGCTGTGTTGTGATGGGCCGGGCCTATTAGAGCTGTGTTGTGATGGGCCTGGTCTAGTAGAGCTGTGTTGTGATGGGCCGGGTCTAGTAGAGCTGTGTTGTGATGGGCCTGGTCTAGTAGAGCTGTGTTGTGATGGGCCTGGTCTAGTAGAGCTGTGTTGTGATGGGCCTGGTCTAGTAGAGCTGTGTTGTGATGGGCCTCGTCTAGTAGAGCTGTTGTGATGGGCCTGGCCTAGTAGAGCTGTGTTGTGATGGGCCTGGTCTAGTAGTACTATGTTGTGATTGGCTGAGTCTAGTCATGCTGTCCTGAGGCGGGTGTGGTCTGGTGAATCTGTGTTATGATGGGCCTGGTCTAGTAGACTGTGTTGTGTTGGACCGGGACTAGTAGAACTATGTTGTGATTGGCTGGGTCTGGTCGTGCTGTCCTGAGGCGGGTGTGGTCTGGTAAATCTGTTCTGTGTTGGGCCTGGTCTTGTAGAGCTGTGTTGTAATAGGCCTTGTCTGGCTTTTCTCTCCTGGGGATGGTGGGGGTACTGTTGTTTCAGAATTTGGAGCGCGGGCAACTGCTGCTGGGGTGTTGGTCCCTACCAAGTGTTGCATCCTTAAGGTCCTTAGCAGACGTACATGAGCCATTCTGACTTTGAGCAGTGAGTCACAGTCCACAGCGATCTGTTGATTTATTTTGTCAATCAACTGTCCTGGGAAATCTTTTCTTGGCAGGAAGGTGGACACAACTATATTGGTTGTTGGGAACATAGCTTTTGCCCGTCTCACTGCCCCAGATACATGTCCACCTTTGGCACGAAGTTTGTTTGAGCCAGTGTGGATGATGATGTTGTTAGGGGTGTCAATCCTGGTCTGACTGAGTAGCTGCATTTCACTGTCAGTTGTAGGACAGCAGAACGTATGCACCTGTTGTCTAGGGAATACTCTTTCCTGGACTAAGAACTTCCCATTTGAATCAATAAGGATTGCTGTAGTGGGTGGTTGTCTGGGTGGAGCAGACTGGGCTGGAGCAGACTGGGAGGCTAGTGGTTGAACTGGGCTGGAGCAGACTGTGCTGGAGCAGACTGGGAGGCTGGTGCAGTGTCATCTAGCTGTGTGGTGGAAGCCATGCTGGTTATGCTGTTCTCAGGTTCTGCCTGTGTTGTACCAATCTGGTGGACATGTTCTCTAGATGCAGAGGCCATAATGACTAGCTGCTGGTTGAGGGTGTCAATTACCTCTCTCTCTGCTCTAGCTCCTCTCTCGTTGTGCTCAGATGGTCTCTGAGGTCATCATTTGTCTGATTCAGTTTGTCCATTCTGCTTTCTAATTTAGCAATAGATGCTCTGCTCTCCTCCCTGAACTGTTTCATCTCTTCATTTAGTTTCTGGACAGTGTCATCCTCTTGAATCTTGTTCTCTCTGAGTTCTATGACCTCTGCTTCAACTAGAGAGAGGGTGTGTTGTGGAAATGTCGCAAAGCAGGTGTTCTTGGTGTTGTAGTCTCTCCCTCCCTCTCTCCCTCCCTCTCTTCCTCTCTTCCTCTCTCTCCCTCTCTCTCTCTCTCTCTCTCTCTCTCTCTCTCTCTCTCTCTCTCTCTCTCTCTCTCTCTCTCTCTCTCTCTCTCTCTCTCTCTCTCTCTCTCTCTCTCTCTCTTCCTCTCTCTCTCTCTCTCTCTCTCTCTCTCTCTCTCTCTCTCTCTCTCTCTCTCTCTCTCTCCTCTCTCCCTCTCTCTCTCTCTCTCTCTCTCTCTCTCTCTCTCTCTCCCTCTCTCTCTCCCTCTCTCTCTCTCTCTCTCTCTCTCTCTCTCTCTCTCTCTCTCTCTCTCTCTCTCTCTCTCTCTCTCTCTCTCTCTCTCTCTCTCTCTCTCTCTCTCTCTCTCTCTCTTCCTCTCTTCCTCTCTCCCTCTCTCCCTCTCTTCCTCTCTCTCTCCCCCCCTTCTCTCTCTCTCTCTCTCCCTCTCCCCATCTCTCACTCTCCTCTATTCTATCTGTCTTCATTAGCATCAAAGTAATGGTAATGTGATGTCTATCATTCTGCAGTAGGCTCACCATTCTGCCAAAGGGTTAGTGTGATGGAGACACCTGCCAGCTGACTCACACACACACACACACACACACACACACACACACACACACACACACACACACACACACACACACACACACACACACACACACACACACACACACACACACACACACACACACACACACACAGGAAACACAGAGGTCATATTCGTGACATGACTCAGCACACACACAGAGACCTCCGGGGGATAGTCTCTAATGAGAAGGTTACTCTTCTAAAGCCGTGGTACAGGGTTACGATAACAAGCTCAGAGTGTATGTTTGGCCTCTCACACCCTCGCACAGCTCCTCTGTTGTCCTTATCAGCTAAGACTGGACATCGAAGCAGAGCAGAAGAGCTACAATTAATGTTTACACAGCTATCTTCAGGAGAAGAGAGAGAGATGTAGGTAGAGAGAGTGTAGGTGGTAGAGAGAGAGGGGGGGGGGGTTGAGAGAGTGTAGGTGGTAGAGAGAGAGGGGGAGGTAGAGAGAGTGTAGGTGGTAGAGAGAGAGAGGGGGAAGTAGAGAGAGTGTAGGTGGTAGAGAGAGAGAGATGCAGGTAGAGAGAGTGTAGGTGGTAGAGAGAGAGAGATGCAGGTAGAGAGAGTGTAGGTGGTAGAGAGAGAGAGATGGAGGTAGAGAGAGTGTAGGTGGTAGGGAGAGAGAGGGGGAGGTAGAGAGAGTGTAGGTGGCAGAGAGAGAGGGGGGGAGGTAGAGAGAGTGTAGGTGGTAGAGAGAGAGAGGGGGAGGTAGAGAGAGTGTAGGTGGTAGAGAGAGAGAGATGGAGGTAGAGAGAGTGTAGGTGGTAGAGAGAGAGAGGGGGAGGTAGAGAGAGAGAGGGGGAGGTAGAGAGAGAGAAGGGGAGGTAGAGAGAGTGTAGGTGGTAGAGAGAGAGAGGGGGAGGTAGAGAGAGTGTAGGTGGTAGAGAGAAAGGGGGAGGTAGAAAGAGTGTAGGTGGTAGAGAGAGGGAGATGGAGGTAGAGAGAGTGTAGGTGGTAGAGAGAGAGAGATGGAGGTAGAGAGAGTGTAGGTGGTAGAGAGAGAGAGATGGAGGTAGAGAGAGTGTAGGTGGTAGAGAGAGAGAGGGGAAGGTAGAGAGAGTGTAGGTGGTAGAGAGAGAGAGATGGAGGTAGAGAGAGTGTAGGTGGTAGAGAGAGAGAGATGGAGGTAGAGAGAGTGTAGGTGGTAGAGAGAGAGAGATGGAGGTAGAGAGAGTGTAGGTGGTAGAGAGAGAGAGGGGAAGGTAAAGAGAGTGTAGGTGGTAGAGAGAGAGAGATGGAGGTAGAGAGAGTGTAGGTGGTAGAGAGATAGAGATGGAGGTAGAGAGAGTGTAGGTGGTAGAGAGAGAGAGGGGGAGGTAGAGAGAGTGTAGGTGGTAGAGAGAGAGAGAGATGGAGGTAGAGAGAGTGTAGGTGGTAGAGAGAGAGAGATGGAGGTAGAGAGAGTGTAGGTGGTAGAGAGAGAGGGGGGGGAGGTAGAGAGAGTGTAGGTGGTAGAGAGAGAGAGAGATGGAAGTAGAGAGAGCGTAGGTGGCAGAGAGAGAGGGGGGGAGGTAGAGAGAGTGTAGGTGGTAGAGAGAGAGAGGGAGGTAGAGAGAGTGTAGGTGGTAGAGAGAGAGAGAGATGGAGGTAGAGAGAGTGTAGGTGGTAGAGAGAGAGAGATGGAGGTAGAGAGAGTGTAGGTGGTAGAGAGAGAGAGGGGAAGGTAGAGAGAGTGTAGGTGGTAGAGAGAGAGAGATGGAGGTAGAGAGAGTGTAGGTGGTAGAGAGAGAGAGATGGAGGTAGAGAGAGTGTAGGTGGTAGAGAGAGAGAGGGGGAGGTAGAGAGAGTGTAGGTGGTAGAGAGAGAGAGAGATGGAGGTAGAGAGAGTATAGGTGGTAGAGAGAGAGAGATGGAGGTAGAGGGAGTGTAGGTGGTAGAGAGAGAGAGAGATGGAAGTAGAGAGAGCGTAGGTGGCAGAGAGAGAGGGGGGGAGGTAGAGAGAGTGTAGGTGGTAGAGAGAGAGAGAGATGGAAGTAGAGAGAGCGTAGGTGGCAGAGAGAGAGGGGGGGAGGTAGAGAGAGAGAGGGAGGTAGAGAGAGTGTAGGTGGTAGAGAGAGAGAGAGATGGAGGTAGAGAGAGTATAGGTGGTAGAGAGAGAGAGATGGAGGTAGAGAGAGTGTAGGTGGTAGAGAGAGAGAGAGATGGAAGTAGAGAGAGTGTAGGTGGTAGAGAGAGAGAGGGAGGTAGAGAGAGTGTAGGTGGTAGAGAGAGAGGGGGGAGGTAGAGAGAGTGTAGGTTGCAGAGAGAGAGAGGGGGAGGTAGAGAGAGTATAGGTGGTAGAGAGAGAGGGGGAGGTAGAGAGAGTGTAGGTGGTAGAGAGAGAGAGGGGGTGGTAGAGAGAGTGTAGGTGGCAGAGAGAGAGGGGGGGAGGTAGAGAGAGTGTAGGTGGTAGAGAGAGAGAGAGGGAGGTAGAGAGAGTGTAGGTGGTAGAGAGAGAGGGGGGAGGTAGAGAGAGTGTAGGTTGCAGAGAGAGAGAGGGGGAGGTAGAGAGAGTATAGGTGGTAGAGAGAGAGGGGGAGGTAGAGAGAGTGTAGGTGGTAGAGAGAGAGAGGGGGAGGTAGAGAGAGTGTAGGTGGTAGAGAGAGAGGGGGGAGGTAGAGAGAGTGTAGGTTGCAGAGAGAGAGAGGGGGAGGTAGAGAGAGTATAGGTGGTAGAGAGAGAGGGGGAGGTAGAGAGAGTGTAGGTGGTAGAGAGCGAGAGGGGGTGGTAGAGAGAGTGTAGGTGGTAAAGAGAGAGAGGGGGAGGTAGAGAGAGTGTAGGTGGTAGAGAGAGGGGGGGAGGTAGAGAGAGTGTAGGTGGTAAAGAGAGGGGGGGAGGTAGAGAGAGTGTAGGTGGTAGAGAGAGGGGGGGAGGTAGAGAGAGTGTAGGTGGTAAAGAGAGAGGGGGAGGTAGAGAGAGTGTAGGTGGTAGAGAGAGGGGGGGAGGTAGAGAGAGTGTAGGTGGCAGAGAGAGAGGGGGGAGGTAGAGAGAGTGTAGGTGGCAGAGAGAGAGGGGGAGGTAGAGAGAGTGTAGGTGGTAGAGAGAGAGAGGGGGTGGTAGAGAGAGTATAGGTGGTAGAAAGAGAGGGGGAGGTAGAGAGAGTGTAGGTGGTAGAGAGAGAGAGATGGAGGTAGAGAGAGTGTAGGTGGCAGAGAGAGAGGGGGGGACGTAGAGAGAGTGTAGGTGGTAGAGAGAGAGAGATGGAGGTAGAGAGAGTGTAGGTGGTATAGAGAGAGATGGAGGTAGAGAGAGTGTAGGTGGTAGAGAGAGAGAGGGGGGGTAGAGAGAGAGAGGGGGAGGTAGAGAGAGTGTAGGTGGTAGAGAGAGAGAGATGGAGGTAGAGAGAGTGTAGGTGGTAGAGAGAGAGAGAGATGGAGGTAGAGAGAGTGTAGGTGGTAGAGAGAGAGAGATGGAGGTAGAGAGAGTGTAGGTGGTAGAGAGAGAGGGGGGGGGGGAGAGAGAGAGAGGGGGAGGTAGAGAGAGTGTAGGTGGTAGAGAGAGAGAGATGGAGGTAGAGAGAGTGTAGGTGGTAGAGAGAGAGAGAGATGGAGGTAGAGAGAGTGTAGGTGGTAGAGAGAGAGAGATGGAGGTAGAGAGAGTGTAGGTTTTAGAGAAAGAGAGGGAGAGGTAGAGAGAGTGTAGGTGGTAGAGAGAGAGGGGGAGGTAGAGAGAGTGTAGGTGGTAGAGAGAGAGAGGGGGAGGTAGAGAGAGAGAGATGGAAGTAGAGAGAGCGTAGGTGGCAGAGAGAGAGGGGGGGAGGTAGAGAGAGTGTAGGTGGCAGAGAGAGAGAGGGGGAGGTAGAGAGAGAGAGATGGAAGTAGAGAGAGCGTAGGTGGCAGAGAGAGAGGGGGGGAGGTAGAGAGAGTGTAGGTGGTAGAGAGAGAGGGGGAGGTAGAGAGAGTATAGGTGGTAGAGAGAGAGGGGGAGGTAGAGAGAGTGTAGGTGGTAGAGAGAGAGAGGGGGAGGTAGAGAGAGTATAGGTGGTAGAGAGAGAGAGAGATGGAGGTAGAGAGAGTGTAGGTGGTAAAGAGAGAGGGGGAGGTAGAGAGAGTGTAGGTGACAGAGAGAGAGGGGGAGGTAGAGAGAGTATAGGTGGTAGAGAGAGAGGGGGAGGTAGAGAGAGTGTAGGTGGTAGAGAGAGAGGGGGAGGTAGAGAGAGTGTAGGTGGTAGAGAGAGAGGGGGAGGTAGAGAGAGTGTAGGTGACAGAGAGAGAGGGGGAGGTAGAGAGAGTATAGGTGGTAGAGAGAGAGGGGGAGGTAGAGAGAGTGTAGGTGGTAGAGAGAGAGAGGGGGAGGTAGAGAGAGTGTAGGTGGCAGAGAGAGAGGGGGAGGTAGAGAGAGTGTAGGTGGTAGAGAGAGAGAGGGGGAGGTAGAGAGAGTATAGGTGGTAGAGAGAGAGAGAGATGGAGGTAGAGAGAGTGTAGGTGGTAGAGAGAGAGGGGGAGGTAGAGAGAGTGTAGGTGACAGAGAGAGAGGGGGAGGTGGGGGGAAGGGAGAGAGGGAGGGCGGGTGTAGAGAGCGATAGAAAGCAATGGAGTGAAAGGGGTTTAGAGAGAATGAATGAGAGAAAGAGATGGGGTAAGTGGTTTCTTCATGTGAGAGCATCAAGGTGTCTTAAACATTGTCCTCACGTCAAAGCATATGGAGATTAGCCTTTTATAGACACTGACCCTCAACTGTAGCTTGTCAGCAGTACATCAGGAGGGGTTCTCTCTCCTATACAACCCTGGAAGGAAAATTAAATAAAACATCTGCTGTTTCCAACTACAATAGACATTTACAACGCTAACAATGTCAACACTGTATTTCTGATAAATTTGATGTAATTTGATTTTAATAAAAGGACAGTTCTAAGTGACCCCAAACTTTTGAACAATGGTGTATATTGTACGATAAAACACAGTATAAAAGCACAACAAGCCCCTCAACCGTTCAACCCAACATACACACATGAACACACACACATGAACACACACACATAATCTAAAAACAAAACTCCCTAAATTCTATCAGCATATCGATTGTGCTACCAGGGCTGGAAAAACACTAGACCATTGTTACACTAATTTCCGCGACGCTTATAAGGCCCTCCCCCGCCCCCCTTTCGGAAAAGCTGACCACGACTCCATTTTGTTGATTCCAGCCTACAAACAAAAACTCAAACAACAAGCTCCCGCGCTCAGGTCTGTTCAACGCTGGTCCGACCAATCTGAATCCACGCTTCAAGACTGCTTCGATCACGCAGATTGGAATATGTTCCGCATCGCGTCCAACAACAATATTGACGAATATGCTGATTCGGTGAGCGAGTTCATTAGGAAGTGCATTGACGATGTCGTACCCACAGCAACGATAAAAACATTCCCAAACCAGAAACCGTGGATTGACGGCAGCATTCGCGTGAAACTGAAAGCGCGAACCACTGCTTTTAACCAGGGCAAGGTGACCGGAAGCATGACCGAATACAAACAGTGTAGCTATTCTCTCCGCAAGGCAATCAAACAGGCCAAGTCTCAGTACAGAGACAAAATCGAGTCGAAATTCAACAGCTCAGACACAAGAGGTATGTGGCAGGGTCTACAGTCAATCACGGATTACAAAAAGAAAACCAGCCCCGTCGAGGACCAGGATGTCTTGCTCCCAGACAGGCTAAACAACTTTTTTGCCCGCTTTGAGGACAATACAGTGCCACTGACACGGCCCCTTACCAAAACCTGCGGGCTCTCCTTCACTGCAGCCGAGGTGAGTAAAACATTTAAACGTGTTAACCCTCGCAAGGCTGCAGGCCCAGACGGCATTCCCAGCCGCGTCCTCAGAGCATGCGCAGACCAGCTGGCTGGTGTGTTTACGGACATATTCAATCAATCCTTATCCCAGTCTGCTGTTCCCACATGCTTCAAGAGGGCCACCATTGTTCCTGTTCCCAAGAAAGCTAAGGTAACTGAGCTAAACGACTACCGCCCCGTAGCACTCACTTCCGTCATCATGAAGTGCTTTGAGAGACTAGTCAAGGACCATATCACCTCCACCCTACCGGACACCCTAGACCCACTCCAATTTGCTTACCGACCCAATAGGTCCACAGACGACGCAATCGCAACCACACTGCACACTGCCCTAACCCATCTGGACAAGAGGAATACCCATGTGAGAATGCTGTTCATCGATTACAGCTCAGCATTTAACACCATAGTACCCTCCAAACTCGTCATCAAGCTCGAGACCCTGGGTCTCGACCCCGCCCTGTGCAACTGGGTCCTGGACTTCCTGACGGGCCGCCCCCCAGGTGGTGAGGGTAGGTAACAACATCTCCACCCCGCTGATCCTCAACACTGGGGCCCCACAAGGGTGCGTTCTGAGCCCTCTCCTGTACTCCCTGTTCACCCACGACTGCGTGGCCATGCACGCCTCCAACTCAATCATCAAGTTTGCGGATGACACTACAGTGGTAGGCTTGATCACCAACAACGACGAGACGGCCTACAGGGAGGAGGTGAGGGCCCTCGGAGTGTGGTGTCAGGAAAATAACCTCATACTCAACGTCAACAAAACAAAGGAGATGATTGTGGACTTCAGGAAACAGCAGAGGGAGCACCCCCCTATCCACATCGACGGGTCAGTAGTGGAGAAGGTGGAAAGTTTTAAGTTCCTCGGTGTACACATCACGGACAAACTGAACTGGTCCACCCACACAGACAGCGTTGTGAAGAAGGCGCAGCAGCGCCTCTTCAACCTCAGGAGGCTGAAGAAATTCGGCTTGTCACCAAAAGCACTCACAAACTTCTACAGATGCACAATCGAGAGCATCCTGTCGGGCTGTATCACCGCCTGGTACGGCAACTGCTCCGCCCACAACCGTAAGGCTCTCCAGAGGGTAGTGAGGTCTGCAGAACGCATCACCAGGGGCAAACTACCTGCCCTCCAGGACACCTACACCACCCGATGTCACAGGAAGGCCATAAAGATCATCAAGGACAACAACCACCCAAGCCACTGCCTGTTCACCCCGCTATCATCCAGAAGGCGAGGTCAGTACAGGTGCATCAAAGCAGGGACCGAGAGACTGAAAAACAGCTTCTATCTCAAGGCCATCAGACTGTTAAACAGCCACCACTAACATTTAGCGGCCGCTGCCAACATACTGACTCAACTCCAGCCACTTTAAAAATGGGAATTGATGGAAATTATGTAAAAATGTACCACTAGCCACTTTAAGCAATGCCACTTAATACAATGTTTACATACCCTACATTACCCATCTCATATGTATATATACTGTACTCTATATCATCTACTGCATCTTGCCATCTTTATGCAATACATGTACCACTAGCCACTTTAAACTATGCCACTTTATGTTTACATACCCTACAGTACTCATCACATATGTATATACCGTACTCTATACCATCTACTGCATCTGCCATGCCGTTCTGTACCACCACTCATCCATATATCTTTATGTACATATTCTTTATCCCTTACACTTGTGTGTGTGTGTAAGGTAGTAGTGTGGAATTGTTAGGTTAGATTACTGTTGGTTATTACTGCATTGTCGGAACTAGAAGCACAAGCATTTCGCTACACTCGCATTAACATCTGCTAACCATGTGTATGTGACTAATAAAATTTGATTTGATTTGATTTGATTTGATTTGATTTGACACTGCAAACCCAACAGCTGAAACAATGCAACCAATTATCCATCCCCTACCTCTCTCTCTCTCTCTCTCTCTCTCTCTCTCTCTCTCTCTCTCTCTCTCTCTCTCTCTCTCTCTCTCTCTCTCTCTCTCTCTCTCTCTCTCTCTCTCTCTCTCTCTCTCTCTCTCTCTCTCTCTCTCTCTCGTCTCTCTCTCTCTCTCTCTCTCTCTCTCTCTCTCTCTCTCTCTCTCTCTCTCTCTCTCTCTCTCGCTCTTCTCTCTCTCCCTTTTCTCTCTCTCTGTTTCTATCTTCCTCTCTCTCTCTACTTGCCCTGTTTCTTTCTCTGTGCTGTGTTCACTCAATCTCTTCTTAATTAGGTCTGTTAATTGCCTCTTTAATGACTTATCTGGCCCTGCTGACTGACCGCTGGGAGAGAGGCCATGATTGGCTAGCAGCATGGGAGAATGCAGACAGCGGCAGGGGAGACTGGCCAACAGCATGTGACCCTACATAGAGAAGGATGGGAGAGGAGGGTAGGCCAAGCAACCACAGCTGTTCCTCCATAATTAAGCCAAATCTCCAGGCCTACTACTGTGTCCTGCCTGTGGCAGAATAAAAACATACACATTGGGGTTTTTGTCCATCACACATTTCTTTACAAGAAACACCCTTTGGTTGAGCTAAGGATGAGCTGGTATATAGTAATGTCCGTCAGACATTGTCATGCATTGCAAACTCTGTTTCAGATGGGGGACATTGGATGGCTGTTGTGTTAGCATCTCAGGTTCCAAGGCAATTACAATCTTCGTACAATACAGATTAGACTGTTATTGTCATGGAATGGTTGATGCCAACATAGAGGATAGATTGCCATAGTTTGTGAAACATAGTTTTGTCATTTTGGAAGGTTACAAGTACGTATATCAGAAAGTTGGTGAGTTACAGTAGGTGATACATTATAACACAAAAAAGTTATTATTCTCCTTTGGTAAAGAGGGTTTGTGTGTCTATGTGTATGAGGGCATACTGTATAACTCCAACATCTGTTCTCCACCATGATTGTGATGCAGAGCACCGTTCCAGTCCCCATGGTCCTCATGGTGTTACAGAAGCCTCACGACCATGACCTTTATCTTCTCTTCACTGTCACAACCAATCACGGCTCAGAGAGAGAGAGAGAGAGAGAGAGAGAGAGAGAGAGAGAGAGAGAAACATACATATGTAAAATATATGCTGTAAACGGTTGACTTCTGATGTGAGAGGTCAGTCTCCCACTCTACAGGGGGCAGAGAATTTATATTTAAAAGTAGATTTTTTAGAGATTACGTGGAAGCAGACACAACTATTTAAAAAAGTTATCTTTGATTATCTGAAAAAGTTATCTTTGATTATCATTATCTTTAACACTAGAACTGTCACATGCCAATGGCCTATTTTGTAAACCCCCCACCAAAAAGCAATGCCCTACTACTTCCTTGACTTCCTAATTATTTGCATTTTACATTGGTCAGAGTTCATATTTTTCTTCATCACAAACAGCAAAGTATTTAGAGGCTGTTAAGCAGTTTTTTCCCCCACCTACTCCTACCTCCACGGGCCAAGACAATGTGCTGTAGGGCGTTGTGTCCCATTCCTCACTGAATGAATGACGTAAATGGATGAACGGAGATAGAAATTGTGCATGTTACTTCACAATTGAATTGGAATGATCTGAATGATAAGGACTGTGAAGAGGGTGATTTAATGTAGAATAAAGTAATGATGATGAAGAATTGTAGCCGTTGTGGGCGGTCTAATAATTTTATTACGGAAACATTCAAATCAGACAATACAGGGTCCCATTTAATCAATGCTGGGTCCCATTTAATCAATACAGGGTCCCATTTAATCAATACAGGGTCCCGTTTAATCAATGCTGGGTCCCATTTAATCAATACAGGGTCCCATTTAATCAATACAGGGTCCCATTTAATCAATGCTGGGTCCCATTTAATCAATACAGGGTCCCATTTAATCAATGCTGGGTCCCATTTAATCAATGCTGGGTCCCATTTAATCAATACAGGGTCCCATTTAATCAATACAGGGTCCCATTTAATCAATACAGGGTCCCATTTAATCAATGCTGGGTCCCATTTAATCAATGCTGGGTCCCATTTAATCAATACAGGGTCCCATTTAATCAATGCTGGGTCCCATTTAATCAATACAGGGTCCCATTTAATCAATACAGGGTCCCATTTAATCAATACAGGGTCCCATTTAATCAATGCTGGGTCCCATTTAATCAATACAGGGTCCCATTTAATCAATGCTGGGTCCCATTTAATCAATGCTGGGTCCCATTTAATCAATACAGGGTCCCATTTAATCAATGCTGGGTCCCATTTAATCAATGCTGGGTCCCATTTAATCAATGCTGGGTCCCATTTAATAAATACAGGGTCCCATTTAATCAATGCTGGGTCCCATTTAATCAATGCTGGGTCCCATTTAATCAATGCTGGGTCCCATTTAATCAATACAGGGTCCCATTTAATCAATGCTGGGTCCCATTTAATCAATGCTGGGTCCCATTTAATCAATACAGGGTCCCATTTAATCAATGCTGGGTCCCATTTAATCAATGCTGGGTCCCATTTAATCAATGCTGGGTCCCATTTAATCAATACAGGGTCCCATTTAATCAATGCTGGGCCCCATTTAATCAATGCTGGGTCACACACACACACACACACACACACACACACACACACACACACACACACACACACACACACACACACACACACACACACACACACACACACACACACACACACACACACACACGCACACACGCACACACACCCACACACACGCACACACACACACGTCCAGGTAGCGGCAAAGCCAGGTCGCTCAAGATCCACAGCAAAATTCGACATGTCGTCCAGGTAAGCAGGACGTCAGGAGACGACTTCAAAATCTGCCACTAGGGGCAATGGTGAACACTAGTACCATCAAATAGGCTTGTGTTTTGCTAGAGCGTTGTGGACGGAGATGACAGATAGCCGTAAGACGCAAGCTCTGGCTCCTAGTTTGGCATGTTCAGTCCCAGTGATAGGCAGCCGTTTTGTTGAACCCCAATACCCAACCTTAACACTTAAAGATGAACTCCATTCCTACATATAGGATTGATTGGATTCGAAACATATCATATGAATGGGTGACGAAGTTGATGTGGTACATAAATAACGAGAACCTCTTTTGGCTAACCTTTCAAAACTACTGGATGAAATTAAACACTAGTTGGAGAGTGCTTCTTTAACTTTGGAATGCATGCCTAAACGTAACCTTAGAAATGTGACTTTTATAGACAAACGTGGGATTCTGCAGTGAGACTGTGAGCCCATGTTGAGCAGCAGGTGTTCTCTGCTGGTAGTGGATGAAGACAGATAAGCAGTGATCAGTCTCATTACAAAACTGATGAGCTCCTGTGAAGACATACACCTGAACCTAGCACACCTAGGGTGCACACACACACACACACACACACACACACACACACACACACACACACACACACACACACACACACACACACACACACACACACACACACACACACACACACACACACACACACACACACACACACACACACACACACACACACACACACACACACACACACAGTGAGGGAAAAAGTATCCAATTGTCAAACTTGAGTAAAAGTAAAGGTACCAAAATAGAAAATGACTCAAGTAAAAGTGAAAGTCACCCAATTAAATAATACTTCAGTAAATGTCTAAAAAGTATTTGGTTTTAAAAACGCTTAAGTATCAAAGTAAATGTAATTGCAAAAATATGCAAGTGTCCAAAGTAAAAGTACAAGTAGAAATCATTTCAAAGCAGACTGCTAGATGATCTAGTTTTTACATTTACAGATAGCCATGGGTACGCTCCAACACTCAGGCACCATTTACAAACGAAGCATGTGTTTAGTGAGTCCGCCAGATCAGAAGCAGTAGGGATGACCAGGGATGTTTTCTGTTTAGTGAGTCCGCCAGATCAGAGGCAGTAGGGATGACCAGGGATGTTCTCTGTTTAGTGAGTCCGCCAGATCAGAAGCAGTAGGGATGACCAGGGATGTTCTCTGTTTAGTGAGTCTGCCAGATCAGAGGCAGTAGGGATGACCAGGGATGTTCTCTGTTTAGTGAGTCCACCAGATCAGAGGCAGTAGGGATGACCAGGGATGTTCTCTGTTTAGTGAGTCCGCCAGATCAGAGGCAGTAGGGATGACCAGGGATGTTCTCTGTTTAGTGAGTCTGCCAGATCAGAGGCAGTAGGGATGACCAGGGATGTTCTCTGTTTAGTGAGTCTGCCAGATCAGAGGCAGTAGGGATGACCAGGGATGTTCTCTGTTTAGTGAGTCCGCCAGATCAGAGGCAGTAGGGATGACCAGGGATGTTCACTTGATAAGTGTGTAAATTAGACATTTTCCTGTGCTGCTAAGCATTCAAAATGTAATTAGTACTTTTGGGTGTCAGGGAATATGTATGGAGTAAAAAGTACATCATCTACTTTAGGAATGTAGTGAAGTAAAAGTAAAAGTAAATATAAAAATATAAATAGTAAAATAAAGTACAGATACCACAAAAAACAACTTAAGTAGTACTTTTAATTAAGCACTTTACACCACTGCAAATACACAATCACACACCCACATACACACCCACCCACATACACACCCGCAACCGCACACACCCACATACACACACACCCATATACACACACACCCATATACACACACACCCACACCCACATACCCACACACCCACATACACATCAACACACAAACAACCACACACACACACACACACACACACACACACACACACACACACACACACACACACACACACACACACACACACACACACACACACACACACACACACACACACACACACACACACACACACACACACACACACACACACACACACACACACACACAGTGAGGGAAAAAGTATCCAATTGTCAAACTTGAGTAAAAGTAAAGGTACCAAAATAGAAAATGACTCAAGTAAAAGTGAAAGTCACCCAATTAAATAATACTTCAGTAAATGTCTAAAAAGTATTTGGTTTTAAAAACTCTTAAGTATCAAAGTAAATGTAATTGCAAAAATATGCAAGTGTCCAAAGTAAAAGTACAAGTAGAAATCATTTCAAAGCAGACTGCTAGATGATCTAGTTTTTACATTTACAGATAGCCATGGGTACGCTCCAACACTCAGGCACCATTTACAAACGAAGCATGTGTTTAGTGAGTCCGCCAGATCAGAAGCAGTAGGGATGACCAGGGATGTTTTCTGTTTAGTGAGTCCGCCAGATCAGAGGCAGTAGGGATGACCAGGGATGTTCTCTGTTTAGTGAGTCCGCCAGATCAGAAGCAGTAGGGATGACCAGGGATGTTCTCTGTTTAGTGAGTCTGCCAGATCAGAGGCAGTAGGGATGACCAGGGATGTTCTCTGTTTAGTGAGTCCACCAGATCAGAGGCAGTAGGGATGACCAGGGATGTTCTCTGTTTAGTGAGTCCGCCAGATCAGAGGCAGTAGGGATGACCAGGGATGTTCTCTGTTTAGTGAGTCTGCCAGATCAGAGGCAGTAGGGATGACCAGGGATGTTCTCTGTTTAGTGAGTCTGCCAGATCAGAGGCAGTAGGGATGACCAGGGATGTTCTCTGTTTAGTGAGTCCGCCAGATCAGAGGCAGTAGGGATGACCAGGGATGTTCACTTGATAAGTGTGTAAATTAGACATTTTCCTGTGCTGCTAAGCATTCAAAATGTAATTAGTACTTTTGGGTGTCAGGGAATATGTATGGAGTAAAAAGTACATCATCTACTTTAGGAATGTAGTGAAGTAAAAGTAAAAGTAAATATAAAAATATAAATAGTAAAATAAAGTACAGATACCACAAAAAACAACTTAAGTAGTACTTTTAATTAAGCACTTTACACCACTGCAAATACACAATCACACACCCACATACACACCCACCCACATACACACCCGCAACCGCACACACCCACATACACACACACCCATATACACACACACCCATATACACACACACCCACACCCACATACCCACACACCCACATACACATCAACACACAAACAACCACACACACACACACACACACACACACACACACACACACACACACACACACACACACACACACACACACACACACACACACACACACACACACACACACACACACACACACACACACACACACACACACACACAGTGAGGGAAAAAGTATCCAATTGTCAAACTTGAGTAAAAGTAAAGGTACCAAAATAGAAAATGACTCAAGTAAAAGTGAAAGTCACCCAATTAAATAATACTTCAGTAAATGTCTAAAAAGTATTTGGTTTTAAAAACTCTTAAGTATCAAAGTAAATGTAATTGCAAAAATATGCAAGTGTCCAAAGTAAAAGTACAAGTAGAAATCATTTCAAAGCAGACTGCTAGATGATCTAGTTTTTACATTTACAGATAGCCATGGGTACGCTCCAACACTCAGGCACCATTTACAAACGAAGCATGTGTTTAGTGAGTCCGCCAGATCAGAAGCAGTAGGGATGACCAGGGATGTTTTCTGTTTAGTGAGTCCGCCAGATCAGAGGCAGTAGGGATGACCAGGGATGTTCTCTGTTTAGTGAGTCCGCCAGATCAGAAGCAGTAGGGATGACCAGGGATGTTCTCTGTTTAGTGAGTCTGCCAGATCAGAGGCAGTAGGGATGACCAGGGATGTTCTCTGTTTAGTGAGTCCACCAGATCAGAGGCAGTAGGGATGACCAGGGATGTTCTCTGTTTAGTGAGTCCGCCAGATCAGAGGCAGTAGGGATGACCAGGGATGTTCTCTGTTTAGTGAGTCTGCCAGATCAGAGGCAGTAGGGATGACCAGGGATGTTCTCTGTTTAGTGAGTCTGCCAGATCAGAGGCAGTAGGGATGACCAGGGATGTTCACTTGATAAGTGTGTAAATTAGACATTTTCCTGTGCTGCTAAGCATTCAAAATGTAATTAGTACTTTTGGGTGTCAGGGAATATGTATGGAGTAAAAAGTACATCATCTACTTTAGGAATGTAGTGAAGTAAAAGTAAAAGTAAATATAAAAATATAAATAGTAAAATAAAGTACAGATACCACAAAAAACAACTTAAGTAGTACTTTTAATTAAGCACTTTACACCACTGCAAATACACAATCACACACCCACATACACACCCACCCACATACACACCCGCAACCGCACACACCCACATACACACACACCCATATACACACACACCCATATACACACACACCCACACCCACATACCCACACACCCACATACACATCAACACACAAACAACCACACACACACACACACACACACACACACACACACACACACACACACACACACACACACACACACACACACACACACACACACACACACACACACACACACACACACACACACACACACACACACACACACAGTGAGGGAAAAAGTATCCAATTGTCAAACTTGAGTAAAAGTAAAGGTACCAAAATAGAAAATGACTCAAGTAAAAGTGAAAGTCACCCAATTAAATAATACTTCAGTAAATGTCTAAAAAGTATTTGGTTTTAAAAACTCTTAAGTATCAAAGTAAATGTAATTGCAAAAATATGCAAGTGTCCAAAGTAAAAGTACAAGTAGAAATCATTTCAAAGCAGACTGCTAGATGATCTAGTTTTTACATTTACAGATAGCCATGGGTACGCTCCAACACTCAGGCACCATTTACAAACGAAGCATGTGTTTAGTGAGTCCGCCAGATCAGAAGCAGTAGGGATGACCAGGGATGTTTTCTGTTTAGTGAGTCCGCCAGATCAGAGGCAGTAGGGATGACCAGGGATGTTCTCTGTTTAGTGAGTCCGCCAGATCAGAATGTAGTGAAGTAAAAGTAAAAGTAAATATAAAAATATAAATAGTAAAATAAAGTACAGATACCACAAAAAACAACTTAAGTAGTACTTTTAATTAAGCACTTTACACCACTGCAAATACACAATCACACACCCACATACACACCCACCCACATACACACCCGCAACCGCACACACCCACATACACACACACCCATATACACACACACCCATATACACACACACCCACACCCACATACCCACACACCCACATACACATCAACACACAAACAACCACACACACACACACACACACACACACACACACACACACACACACACACACACACACACACACACACACACACACACACACACACACACACACACACACACACACACACACACACACACACACACACACACACACACACACACACACACACACACACAGTGAGGGAAAAAGTATCCAATTGTCAAACTTGAGTAAAAGTAAAGGTACCAAAATAGAAAATGACTCAAGTAAAAGTGAAAGTCACCCAATTAAATAATACTTCAGTAAATGTCTAAAAAGTATTTGGTTTTAAAAACTCTTAAGTATCAAAGTAAATGTAATTGCAAAAATATGCAAGTGTCCAAAGTAAAAGTACAAGTAGAAATCATTTCAAAGCAGACTGCTAGATGATCTAGTTTTTACATTTACAGATAGCCATGGGTACGCTCCAACACTCAGGCACCATTTACAAACGAAGCATGTGTTTAGTGAGTCCGCCAGATCAGAAGCAGTAGGGATGACCAGGGATGTTTTCTGTTTAGTGAGTCCGCCAGATCAGAGGCAGTAGGGATGACCAGGGATGTTCTCTGTTTAGTGAGTCCGCCAGATCAGAAGCAGTAGGGATGACCAGGGATGTTCTCTGTTTAGTGAGTCTGCCAGATCAGAGGCAGTAGGGATGACCAGGGATGTTCTCTGTTTAGTGAGTCCACCAGATCAGAGGCAGTAGGGATGACCAGGGATGTTCTCTGTTTAGTGAGTCCGCCAGATCAGAGGCAGTAGGGATGACCAGGGATGTTCTCTGTTTAGTGAGTCTGCCAGATCAGAGGCAGTAGGGATGACCAGGGATGTTCTCTGTTTAGTGAGTCTGCCAGATCAGAGGCAGTAGGGATGACCAGGGATGTTCTCTGTTTAGTGAGTCCGCCAGATCAGAGGCAGTAGGGATGACCAGGGATGTTCTCTGTTTAGTGAGTCTGCCAGATCAGAGGCAGTAGGGATGACCAGGGATGTTCTCTGTTTAGTGAGTCTGCCAGATCAGAGGCAGTAGGGATGACCAGGGATGTTCTCTGTTTAGTGAGTCCGCCAGATCAGAGGCAGTAGGGATGACCAGGGATGTTCACTTGATAAGTGTGTAAATTAGACATTTTCCTGTGCTGCTAAGCATTCAAAATGTAATTAGTACTTTTGGGTGTCAGGGAATATGTATGGAGTAAAAAGTACATCATCTACTTTAGGAATGTAGTGAAGTAAAAGTAAAAGTAAATATAAAAATATAAATAGTAAAATAAAGTACAGATACCACAAAAAACAACTTAAGTAGTACTTTTAATTAAGCACTTTACACCACTGCAAATACACAATCACACACCCACATACACACCCACCCACATACACACCCGCAACCGCACACACCCACATACACACACACCCATATACACACACACCCATATACACACACACCCACACCCACATACCCACACACCCACATACACATCAACACACACACACACACACACACACACACACACACACACACACACACACACACACACACACACACACACACACACACACACACACAACCACATACACACCAACATACACACACACCCACACACACACCCACATACAAACCACACACACACACCCACATATGTTTTAGCAGAGATAAAACTCCTATCAAATGCCATTGTTGAACAAAGGCATATGTTGAATAGTCTTGTCCATTAAGTTGCCTGTTACCTACCTGATGGGTCCTTTATCTTAGGGGCGCACCACACACACACACACACACGCACACGCACACGCGCACACACACACACACACACACACACACACACACACACACACACACACACACACACACACACACACACACACACACACACACACACACACACACACACACACACACACACACACACACACACACACACACACACACACACACACACACACACACACATCATACGCACACACGCACACACGCATAGGTTTTGTCTCACCACAGGGCAACCAGAGTGCTACACAGCCCTATCACCTCTTCTATGTCATCTCCACCACACTGTGTACACGCTTGTATGACCACGTTTGACAAATTGTCTTTTTTTCTGGTGTGTCTGAGATTGATAAAGATGGGAGGGACAAGGTCAGACAAGCAAATGACCTCAGTCATCTGTTGATTGACGGCTGCTGTCATCCAATCCCATTAGCTTTGTTCCTGCACACACTCAGATACTAATTGAGTCCTGGCGCTGATGATATCATGTCATTTGGTTTGAAAGGGGTTCCTACGTTAATATGTCTACTAGAATATGCAGCCGCTGATGGGCACAGGGTATTTCTAAAGGCACATTTTTCCTGTTGTTTTTCCTGTAATTTACTGGCAACTGGCTGCATGTAAGTTACCGTAAAACAACAGCACAGTACATTACTGTAATCTTATTACGGTAAATGTGACAAGTGAATGAATGAATAGATGAATGAATGAATAAAGGGGATAGATGGGGAGAGTGACATTTTTGGCCCAAATTAGACTCATCTGTTCCTTCAGTTAATAATATAACATTCCATTTAGCTGACTGTGTTCTACTGACTGTGTTCTACTGACTGTGTTCTACTGACTGGGTTCTACTGACTGTATTCTACTGACTGTATTCTACTGACTGGGTTCTACTGACTGTATTCTACTGACTGTGTTCTACTGACTGTGTTCTACTGACTGTGTTCTACTGACTGTATTCTACTGACTGTGTTCTACTGACTGTGTTCTACTGACTGTATTCTACTGACTGTGTTCTACTGACTGTATTCTACTGACTGTGTTCTACTGACTGTGTTCTACTGACTGTATTCTACTGACTGTGTTCTACTGACTGTGTTCTACTGACTGTATTCTACTGACTGTGTTCTACTGACTGTATTCTACTGACTGTATTCTATTGACTGTATTCTACTGACTGTGTTCTACTGACTGTGTTCTACTGACTGTATTCTACTGACTGTATTCTACTGACTGTGTCCTACTGGCTCTATTCTCCATGCTGTGTTCTACTGACTGTGTTCTACAGGCTCTATTCTAATGACTCTATTCTACTGGCTCCATTCTACTCACTGTGTTCTATTGACTGTACTCTACTGACTGTGTTCTACTGACTGTGTTCTACTGACTGTATTCTACTGACTGTATTCTACTGACTGTGTCCTACTGGCTCTATTCTCCATGCTGTGTTCTACTGACTGTGTTCTACAGGCTCTATTCTAATGACTCTATTCTACTGGCTCCATTCTACTGACTGTGTTCTACTGACTGTATTCTACTGACTGTGTTCTACTGACTGTGTTCTACTGACTGTATTCTATTGACTGTATTCTACTGACAGTGTTCTACTGGCTCTATTCTCCATGCTGTGTTCTACTGACTGTGTTCTACTGACTGTGTTCTACTGACTGTATTCTACTGACTGTGTTCTACTGACTGTATTCTACTGACTGTATTCTACTGACTGTGTTCTACTGACTGTGTTCTACTGACTGTATTCTACTGACTGTGTTCTACTGACTGTGTTCTACTGACTGTGTTCTACTGACTGTATTCTACTGACTGTGTTCTACTGACTGTATTCTACTGACTGTGTTCTACTGGCTGTGTTCTACTGACTGAATTCCACCAGACCCCACCCCTTCTCCTGTTACAATAGGCCCCACCTCTTTCTCCTGTTACGCTAGGCGTCACCCCTTTTTCCAGTTACACTAGACAACACCCCTGTCTCCTGTTACACTAGACCCCACCCCTTTCTCCAGTTTTCTTGTGACACTGATACACACAAGTACAGAATGATACATTCCAGCCTCACTCTCTAGCCCTGATCCAGCTTCACTCTCTAGCCCTGAACCAGTCTCACTCTCTAGCCCTTTTCCATTCTCAATCTCGAGCCCTGAACCAGCCCTTTTCCTCTCTATTTCCTACCCCTCTCCTCCCTCTCTCATACCAACCTCTTACCCTTCTTCTCCCCCTCTCCTCACCTTCACCGTCTCTCCCATCAGTGTCTCTCCAGCCTCATTCTTTCTGTAGTCTCTCTGTGTTAGGGAAAACAGAAGACAGAAAACTGAAGCCTGAAGACTGAAGACAGAAGACTGAAAACAGAAGACTAGAGACAGAAGACAGGATACAGAAGACAGAAGACAGGAAAAAGAAGACAGGAAAAAGAAGACAGGAAACAGAAGACAGGAAACAGAAGACAGGAAACAGAAGACAGAATACAGAAGAAAGGAAACAGTAGACAGCAGACAGCAGACAGACAGAAAACAGAAAACAGAAGACAGAAGACAGAAAACAGGAAACAGAAGACAGAAGCTGAATCGTGCTCATTTCTCAGTGACCTTTGGAAGCGATCTCCAATCTAAAGTTCCAGCAGGGGAGACAGGAGGAGCCAGGGCTTATACAGAGATTTACTGGGCTTACCTAGTGGAGACAGAGATGATATCACCTTTACCGATACCATATACTACACTGTACTGCTTCTACTTTAAACAGGAGAGGAGAGAAGAGAGAAAATAAAATCATATGGGATATGAAATAAGCTTTAACTTCCAAAATCAAATAATCACCTCTCAAAAATAGCTTCATGATAATCACAAAGAGAAACAGAAAAGAGGGGAAGAGATGAGAGGAGATATGAGGGGGGTAAGGAAAGTAGATACAATCAGAAGGGAGGAGGACTAGGCTGAGGACCTGCTGTCCTCGGCGGGATAGCAGTACTTTCACTCTCAGCTGGTCTGGTTTGGCCACTGTGAGGAGGAGAGGGACGCATAGATGTATAGGATTAGAGTTCTGGTGGACATAGACGGAGGGAGGGAAGGAGAGAGGGAGGGGGGAAGGAGAGAGGGAGGGGGGAAGGAGAGAGGGAGGGGGGAAGGAGAGAGGGAGGGGGGAAGGAGGGAGGGAGGGGGGAAGGAGAGAGGGAGGGAGGAAGGAGAGAGGGAGGGGGGAAGGAGAGAGGGAGGGGGGAAGGAGAGAGGGAGGGAGGAAGGAGAGAGGGAGGGAGGAATGAAGGAAAGGGAGGGAGGTTAAGTCAAATGGCGAGAGAGAGAGAGAGAGAGAGAGGATTCCTACATTCTGACATCTATACATCCTTGATGAGACAGGACGAAATGGCCGTAATGACAGTTGAAGGGTGTTGACGAAGGAATGCGCATGTGTGTGTGTGTGTTTGCACGCGAGCGTGTGTGTGTGTGTTTGTGTGTAGAACCCTGTCCCATGAGAGGTCCCCTCGCAGGTGGCTTTTAATTTTGGTCGTATTTGCATATATCCAATCAGGTCGAGTAATTGGGTGAGTGACACGCACACACACGCACACATGCACACACTCAGCGAGATGCCGTTGGTCTGCCCCTGAGTTGGTGGCACAGCAGAAAAAGGGAGTGCAGATGAGCTGATGACACAGATAATTCTGACAATGACTGATGGTTCTAATCACTAAAAGTATCTCCCCCATCAATTGTCCTTCCTCTTCCCTGTCCCTCCCTAAAGCTTCAAACAGGGACGTGTGTGTGTGTGTATGAGTGTTTCTCTCCCTAAAGCTTCAAACAGGGACGTGTGTGTGTGTGTATGAGTGTTTCTCTCCCTGAAGGTTCAAACAGGGACGTGTGTGTGTGTCGTCCCTCTCCTAGCCCAGCATGTTAAACGTCCATCTGTGAAGATGATGGGCCTGTATAATATAATGACCTTGACAGACTGGGGCAGACCAGATAAGGACCAGCTACTGACATGAATGAGGACACACTTTTCTATATTACCTTGTTATTTTTTGTTTACTCACTGCGATATGATGATATGTTAATGAGTTGTTTATCTCATGTTTTCAACAACATTCCGTCAGATTTGATCGATTTACTGAAGTCTGGAGTAGACACAAGCACATAGACACTCTCAACACATACACGTGTATCTCTCCAGCCAAACCCCTTTAGACATTGAATGTTTAACTATTACCTACTTGTGGCCTGCAATGAAATATGAATACTGTTTAGTAGAAATGACAGCTCATTACAGAAAGAAGAGTGTCAGGGTGTGTGTGTGTGTGTGTGTGTGTGTGTGTGTGTGTGTGTGTGTGTGTGTGTGTGTGTGTGTGTGTGTGTGTGTGTGTGTGTGTGTGTGTGTGTGTGTGTGTGTGTGTGTGTGTGTGTGTGTGTGTGGTGTGTGTGTGTGTGTGTATAGACGTGCTTAACTAGTCTCGTGGGGACCAGCTGTCCCCACAAGAATAGAAAACAAACTAAAATTTGACATACTGGGGACATTTTGATGGTAGAAAACTTCTGCAAAGGGAATCTTTCTGGATCCACAGTCTCAACACACTGTCTCCTCTTGACCTTAATGAGGAGTTTGACTTGAATCCCTTTTTATAGTTTCAATATGTCCAAATAGTGTTTTTTTAATCCTAATTGAATATTGTATGTGTTACTTTTATGTTATATATTATACTTTTACTTATACGTATATACTACTGTGAATATTGATCACATTCCTTGTGTATGATCATATATTTTGATGTACTGAATGTTAATTTTGTGAAACTATGTTATGCATTTTTACCTCCTGTTTCAGGAAGTGATGTCACGGAGTACTGCCCCTTTATATAGGGTTAGGGTTAGGGTTAGGGTTAGGGTCGAAACATTGTTATAAATAAATATCACCTGGGAGCATGAGCAACAGTGTGCAGCGTTTTCCTTTATGTTTTTCATTTTTTCTTGGTCCCCCCAAGGTCAAATGCTATTTTTAGGGGGTTTAGGGTTATGGTTAGAATTCGTTTTAGGTTTAACTTCTTATGGCTGCAGGGGCAGTATTGAGTAGTTTGGATGAAAGGTCCACAGAGGTGCCCAGAGTAAACGGCCTGTTCCTCAGTCATAGTTGCTAATATATGCATATTATTATTAGTATTGGATAGAAAACACGCTGAGGTTTCTAAAACGGTTTGAATTATGTCTGTGAGTATAACAGAATTCATATGGCAGGCAAAACCCTGAGAAGAAATCCAACCAGGAAGTGAGAAATCTGAGGTTGGTCGATTTTCAACTCATCGCCTATTGAAAACACTGTAGGATATGGATCTGTTTGCACTTCCTACGGCTTCCACTAGATGTCAACAGTCTGTAGAACATTGAATGAAGCTTCTACTGTGATGTTGAGCCGGATGGGAGCTGTTTGAGTCAGTGGTCTGGCAGAGAGCAAGGTCCTGGTCATGCGCATTCCACATGATATCAACTTGCCTTCCATTACTTCTATAGACACAAAGGAATTCTCCGGTTGGAACGTTATTGAATATTTATGATAACAACATCCTAAAGATTGATTTTGAACTTAGTTTGACAAGTTTATTCGACCTGTAATATAACTTTTTGAAGTTTTCATCTGACGTTCGCCTGGACCTGCACGAGCGTTTGGATATGTGTACTAAACGCGCTAACAAAAGTAGCTACTTGGACATAAATGAATGATATTACCGAACAAAACAAACATTTCTTGTGGAAGTGGGAGCCCTGGGAGTGCATTCCGACAAAGATCAGCAAAGGTAAGTGAAGATTTATAATGATTTTTATGAGTTTTGTTGACTGCACAATTTGGCGGGTAACTGTATGGCTTACTTTTGTGGCTGAACGCTGTTCTCAGATTATTGAATATTGTGCTTTTGCCGTAAAGATTTTTGAAATCTGACACAGCGGTTGCATTAAGAACAAGTGTATCTTTAATTATATGTAAAACATGTATCTTTCATCAAAGTTTATGATGAGTATTTATGAGTATTTATGTTATTTGACGTTGCTCTCTGCAATGGAGGCATTTCTGAACATGGCGCCAATGTAAACGGAGGTTTTTGGATATAAATATGAACTTAATCGAACAAAACATATATGTGTAGTGTAACAGGACGTCCTATGAGTGTCATCTGACGAAGATAATCAAAGATTATTGATTCATTCTATCTCTATTTCTGCTTTTTGTGACTCCTGTCTTTGGGCAGAAAAATAGCTGTGTTTTTCTGTGATTTTGCGGTGACCTAACATAATCGTTTGTGGTGCTTTCGCTGAAAAGCCTATTTGAAATCGGACACTTTGGTGGGATTAACAACAAGATTACCTTTAAAATGGTATTTTAACGTTCTGACCATAGTTTGCTTTGTATGTTTCTATGTTTTATTTCTAGGTTGTCTATTTCTATGTGTTTGGTCAGGGCGTGAGCTGGGGTGGGCATTCTATGTTGTTTTTTCTATGTTTGTATTTCTGTGTGTGGCCTGGTATGGTTCGATCGTTGTCTCTGATTGAGAATCATACTTAGGTAGACGGTTTTCTCACTATATATTGTGGGTAGTTAATTTCTCTGTCTATGTTTCACCATACAGAACTGTTTCGGTTGTTTGTTCGTGTTTTTGTTATTTTGTTCTGTGTTCATTTGATTTATTAAAAATCTAATTATGGACACTTACCACGCTGCACATTGGTCCGATATTTCCTACTCCTCCTCAGACGAAGAGGAGAACCGTTACAGGTATAAGATACATGTATGTTTGAGGAATTTTAATTATGAGATTTCTGTTGTTTGAATTTGGCGCCCTGCACTTTCACTGGCTGTTGTCATATCATCCCGTTAACGGGATTGCAGCCATAAGAAGTTTTAAGAGGGTTTCTGTTTATGCTGGTATCAAACCTTGGGTTGCATGGGCCTATTGCAACTTTCTGCCCTGTTTCTATATTGTACATCCGACCGGTCTGGAAAGGGTGGGAGAATTAGTGTTAGGGTTAGAATTAGGCTTGGGGTTAGGGTTAGGAGCTAGGGTTAGTTTTAGGGTTAGGAGTTAGGGTTACGTTTAGGGTTAGGGTTAACCGGTGAGTTGTTTCTGATGTAACCCTTCCCCTATACCAAACTTCACCGTCAAAATGTGCCGTTTGGAGAAATTTAGAAATCGTCGGAATTTGAAGTTGTCACACCCTGATCTGTTTCACTTGTCCTTGTGCTTGTCTCCACCCCCTCCAGGTGTCACCCATCTTCCCCATTATCCCCTTGGTATCTATACCTGTGTTCCCTGTCTGTCTGTGCCAGTTCGTCTTGTTTTGTCAAGTCAACCAGCGTGTTACTCCGTGCTCCTGCTTTTTCCTTTTCTCTGTTTTTGCTAGTCCTCCCGGTTTTGACCCTTGCCTGCCTTGACTCTGAACCCGCTTGCCTGACCTGACCTCGAGCCTGCCTGCCACTCTGTACCTCCTGGACTCTGACCTTGTTGTGATCTTTTGCCTGTACACAACCATTATCTTGCCTGCCCATTGGAGACTCGAACCATCTGCCTCCCATGTCTGCATCTGGGTTTTGCCCTGTGCCCTTATAGAAGTCAAATTGGTAAAACTGTATGTTGTAATCATACAGAGCACAGCAAACACACAACACACACACACACACACACACACACACACACACACACACACACACACACACACACACACACACACACACACACACACACACACACACACACACACACACACACACACACACACACACACACACAGACACGGAGCAGAAGTAGCAGCTGCTGCGTAGCCAGTGATTGAGTAGAGAAGGGGGAACTGTCAGCACTTAGTGTCTCCACCTCCTCTCTGTCTATTGAACAGGGAGCAGAGAGCACACTGCTGCAGCCAAGATGCTTCATCATCCCTTTGAAAGGGAAAGAAAGAAGGGAGAAAATAATGATCCAGTCGTTTCTGGTTTCGTCTATCCACCCCCCCAAGAAAATCATGTATTTTAAGTTTTTTGTCTGGTCTCAAAGTCAGCTTAAAATCTGGCAGGTTCAGAGTCTGGGAGAGGAGAGATTGGCATCCACACAAGGGTATCCTTCGTAGACAGTCCCCAGCTCCTTGTCATGTTTAGCCTATTATTGGTGTGAGGTAGTGAAGGGGCTGATGTCCTCTCCTCTTATTGGTGTGAGGTAGTGAAAGGGCTGATGTCCTCTCCTCTTATTGGTGTGAGGTAGTGAAGGGGCTGATGTCCTCTCCTCTTATTGGTGTGAGGTAGTGATGGGGCTGATGTCCTCTCCTCTTATTGGTGTGAGGTAGTGAAAGGGCTGATGTCCTCTCCTCTTATTGGTGTGAGGTAGTGAAGGGGCTGATGTCCTCTCCTCTTATTGGTGTGAGGTAGTGAAGGGGCTGATGTCCTCTCCTCTTATTGGTGTGAGGTAGTGAAGGGGCTGATGTCCTCTCCTCTTATTGGTGTGAGGTAGTGAAAGGGCTGATGTCCTCCCCTCATAGTCCCTCCTCTCTCCTCTACAATACTAAAGACATTACTGTAACACTGGAGTCTGAAGGATGGTTAAGAATGGCTTAGAGGCCTGTGTCTGTGTCCTGTCTGCCAGGATGCTCACAGTTAATCAGCCCCATTAAGAATGGCTTAGAGGCCTGTGTCTGTGTGTCCTGTGTGCCAGGATGCTCACAGTTAATCAGCCCCATTAAGAATGGCTTAGAGGCCTGTGTCTGTGTGTCCTGTCTGCCAGGATGCTCACAGTTAATCAGCCCCATTAAGAAATGATCAGTGGTGCGTTTGTCTCTCTCCATGGCAGAATCTAACCATCACTTAAGCCCTGTGTGTTCGTCTGTATGTGTGTGTTAGTGTGTGTGGTGGGAGCAGCATGTGTGTGTGCTTGTGTGTGTACCAAGTGTGTGTACACTCACACCCACACACATGCACACATGCATGTATGCACGCACACACACACACACACACACATAGACACAAACACACACACACACATACACACAAACACACACATTCACACTCTCTAACACTGCCAAGCCTTACTGATGCACTTGGTTGGTGCGGCAGGCAGCCTTTGTAAAATTACACTTGAGGACATAATCTTGACATCTCTACAAGTTAGCTCCGTCTCTCTGTCTGTTGGCAAGCAGAGAAACAGAGACAAACAAAGAGAGACTGTTGAAATGAAGTGTGATGCCTCAAACTGAATCACTGCTTGTGTGGGAGTTGTACGCCTTGCAGTACGTATTGAGAAATTATCTTTTAACATGGCGTTGATGCGGTTTTGACATTGATATGAAATTCAAAACTAAGCTGTCTCTTTGGCCATGGGAGTGGGGATATAGTGTAACAGTAACAGCAGTCTGGAATAAATAGAAAGAGTGAAGGATTGAGCGTTAAAGAGCTACAAAGAAACAATTCAAAGGCGGAGAATAAAAAACTAAATTCTACACCTGTTAACGTCAGTACTCTGTCTAAGCTGAACAACTTTGTGTTTTATTAAAGTTTATGAAAGTTTTGTGTTCGTGGGGCCGGAGGTAAGGTAGGTAGCGAGGGTGTCATGGCGACCAGCAGAGAGGTTAATGATGTTATTCGCTCCTGAGGCGAAGACAGACAGAGGGCAGGGTACACACACAAACATATGCATGCGTACACAAACACACACACAGACTCACGCACGTAGACGGATGCAAGGATGCACAGATGCATGGATGCAAGGACGTAAGGAAACGTGGATGCCTGGACGCCTGGATGGACGCCTGGACGGGTGGACGCCTAGACGCCGGGACGCCTTGGAAGCCTGGATGCCTGAACATGTGGACGCCTGGATGCCTGGACGGGTGGATGCTGGGACGCCTGAACGGGTGGACGCTTGGACGCCTGGATGCCTGGATTTGGACATTTGGACACCTGAGCGGGTGGGTGCCTGTACGCCTGGACGGGTGGAAGCCTGGACGGGTGGACCCCTGGACGGGTGGACGCCTGGACGGGTGGACGCCTGGACGCCTGGATGGATGGAAGCCTGGACAGGTGGACGCCTGGACGGGTGGACGCCTGGACGGGTGGACGCCTGGACGGGTGGAAGCCTGGAAGCCTGGACGCCTGGACGGGTGGAAGCCTGAATGGGTGGAAGCCTGGACGCCTGGATGGGTGGAAGCCTGGACGCCTGGACGGGTGGAAGCCTGGACGCCTGGACGGGTGGAAGCCTGGACGCCTGGACGGGTGGAAGCCTGGACGGGTGCATTTTTTTCCTTTACTCCAATGGAGTAAAGATCCAGGCGATCCAGGCGTATCCCTCTCTGTCCAGTCTTGGATAGTTTATATCTCTCTTTCTCTCTCCATTTCCATCCCTCCATCTCTCCATCCATCCCTCCATCCCTCGCTCTCTCATGTTAGGTCTGCTGTGTGATCTGTCCGGTCATGACCCACTGTGAATGGAACCCAGCTGTCTCAGCTGTCAATCACCAAGCCGAGAGATGAGGGAAGAGGGAGGGAGATCTAGGCTCCCAGAGGACCCAGAGGACCGGAGGACCCAGAGGACAATGAGCATCTATCTGGCATACTGGAGATAATATATGAGCATCAACGTGGTCAGGAGTGGGTTGAGGTGGGGTGGTGAATGCTTGCGTGTGTACATGTGTATGTTGGGTAGGTGGTATAGCAACCTTGGCAGTGTCCATTTGGAGTACTAGGTCAACTCATTACCAAATGTCGCATAGAGCTAACCCTAACACATTACACAGCTAATACTAACTCATTACACAGCTAACCCTAACTCATTACACAGCTAACCCTAACTCATTACACAGCTAACACTAACTCATTACACAGCTAACCCTAACTCATGACACAGCTAACCCTAACTCATGACACAGCTAACCCTAACTCATTACACAGCTAACCCTAACTCATTACACAGCTAACCCTAACTCATTACACAGCTAACCCTAACTCATTACACAGCTAACCCTAACTCATTACACAGCTAACCCTAACTCATTACACAGCTAATACTAACTCATTACACAGCTAACCCTAACTCATTACACAGCTAATACTAACTCATTACACAGCTAACCCTAACTCATTACACAGCTAACCCTAACTCATTACACAGCTAACCCTAACTCATTACACAGCTAACCATAACTCATTACACAGCTAACCCTAACTCATTACACAGCTAACCCTAACTCATTACACAGCTAACCCTAACTCATTACACAGCTAACCCTAACTCATTACACAGCTAATACTAACTCATTACACAGCTAACCCTAACTCATTACATAGCTAACCCTAACTCATTACACAGCTAATACTAACTCATTACACAGCTAATACTAACTCATTACATAGTAACCCTAACTCATTACACAGCTAACCCTAACTCATTACATAGCTAACCCTAACTCATTACACAGCTAATACTAACTCATTACACAGCTAATACTAACTCATTACACAGCTAACCCTAACTCATTACACAGCTAATACTAACTCATTACACAGCTAATACTAACTCATTACACAGCTAACCCTAACTCATTACATAGCTAACCCTAACTCATTACACAGCTAATACTAACTCATTACACAGCTAACCCTAACTCATTACATAGCTAACCCTAACTTATTACACAGCTAATCCTAACTCATTACACAGCTAACCCTAACTCATTACATAGCTAACCCTACTCATTACACAGCTAACCCTAACTCATTACACAGCTAACCCTAACTCATTACATAGCTAACCCTAACTCATTACACAGCTAACCCTAACTCATTACATAGCTAACCCTAACTCATTACACAGCTAACCCTAACTCATTACACAGCTAACCCTAACTCATTACACAGCTAACCCTAACTCATTACATAGCTAACCCTAACTCATTACACAGCTAACCCTAACTCATTACACAGCTAACCCTAACTCATTACACAGCTAACCCTAACTCATTACATAGCTAACCCTAACTCATTACACAGCTAACCCTAACTCATTACATAGCTAACCCTAACTCATTACACAGCTAACCCTAACTCATTACACAGCTAACCCTAACTCATTACACAGCTAACCCTAACTCATTACACAGCTAACCCTAACTCATTACATAGCTAACCCTAACTCATTACACAGCTAACCCTAACTCATTACACAGCTAACCCTAACTCATTACACAGCTAACCCTAACTCATTACACAGCTAACCCTAACTCATTACACAGCTAACCCTAACTCATTACACAGCTAACCCTAACTCATTACATAGCTAACCCTAACTCATTACACAGCTAACCCTAACTCATTACACAGCTAACCCTAACTCATTACACAGCTAACCCTAACTCATTACACAGCTAACCCTAACTCATTACACAGCTAACCCTAACTCATTACACAGCTAACCCTAACTCATTACATAGCTAACCCTAACTCATTACACAGCTAACCCTAACTCATTACACAGCTAACCCTAACTCATTACATAGCTAACCCTAACTCATTACACAGCTAACCCTAACTCATTACACAACTAACCCTAACTCATTACACAGCTAACCCTAACTCATTAAACAGCTAACCCTAACTCATTACATAGCTAACCCTAACTCATTACATAGCTAACCCTAACTCATTACACAGCTAACCCTAACTCATTACATAGCTAACCCTAACTCATTACACAGCTAAACCTAACTCATTACATAGCTAACCCTAACTCATTACACAGCTAACCCTAACTCATTACATAGCTAACCCTAACTCATTACATAGCTAACCCTAACTCATTACATAGCTAACCCTAACTCATTACATAGCTAACCCTAACTCATTACACAGCTAACCCTAACTCATTACATAGCTAACCCTAACTCATTACACAGCTAACCCTAACTCATTACACAGCTAACCCTAACTCATTACATAGCTAACCCTAACTCATTACACAGCTAACCCTAACTCATTACATAGCTAACCCTAACTCATTACACAGCTAACCCTAACTCATTACACAGCTAACCCTAACTCATTACATAGCTAACCCTAACTCATTACATAGCTAACCCTAACTCATTACACAGCTAACCCTAACTCATTACATAGCTAACCCTAACTGATTACATAGCTAACCCTAACTCATTACATAGCTAACCCTAACTCATTACACAGCTAACCCTAACTGATTACATAGCTAACCCTAACTCATTACATAGCTAACCCTAACTCATTACATAGCTAACCCTAACTCATTACACAGCTAACCCTAACTCATTACATAGCTAACCGTAACTGATTACATAGCTAACCCTAACTGATTACATAGCTAACCCTAACTCATTACATAGCTAACCCTAACTCATTACATAGCTAACCCTAACTCATTACACAGCTAACCCTAACTCATTACACAGCTAACCCTAACTCATTACATAGCTAACCCTAACTCATTACATAGCTAACCCTAACTCATTACACAGCTAACCCTAACTCATTACATAGCTAACCCTAACTCATTACATAGCTAACCCTAACTCATTACACAGCTAACCCTAACTCATTACATAGCTAACCCTAACTCATTACATAGCTAACCCTAACTCATTACACAGCTAACCCTAACTCATTACATAGCTAACCCTAACTCATTACATAGCTAACCCTAACTCATTACACAGCTAACCCTAACTCATTACATAGCTAACCCTAACTCATTACATAGCTAACCCTAACTCTCAGCTGTCAAGAGTGAGGTTCAACCTCTAATAAAAACACAGGGCGAGACCCGTAATAACCAATACACAACAATACACGGGACGAGACCCGTAATAACAAGTGCACAATACACGGGACGAGACCCGTAATAACCAATACACAACAATACACGGGACGAGACCCGTAATAACAAGTGCACAATACACGCATCACTAAAGCCAAAATAACAATTCACAGACATGGGAACAATATCCGACAAGACAATTTATTTATTTTACATTTATTTTTCTAGAAAAGTCAGTTAAGAACAAATTCTAATTTTCAATGACGGCCTAGGAACAGTGGATTAACTGCCTTGTTCAGGGGTAGAATGACAGATATTTACCTTGTCAGCTCAGTGAGTCAATCTTGCAACCTTTCAGTTATAAGTCCAACACTCTAACCACTAGGCTACCTGCTACAATGATGAGCATAGGGCACATATATACAATTACTAATCAGGGGAATTGGAATCATGTGTGCCTAATGAGACAGTTCAGTGACGCCTAGAGGCCGGTGACATAGACCTCCGGAACTGGTGCACGGAATGAGTGGCAGTACCGGGGGAATCCGTGACACCTGGACACCATGTATTATAATAGCCATCATTAGCAGGACAATAGACTCTTGCCAACACCTCCCTGTATGTTGATACCTTGTGCAATGCAATTGATCAGCTTTAAAAACTTTGTGGCTGGGGACTCCCGAGTGGCGCAGTGGTCTAAAATGCTGCATCGCAGTGCAAACTGCGTTGCTACATATGCTGGTTCGATACCTGTGCTGGGTGCGACCGGGAGACCCATGAGGTGATGGTGGGATTTTGGTTTCTCTCCCTCTAAAAACAGAAATAAATTATTTTAAATAACAAACTGGCTTAAATTCCAAATGAATAAGAATGTCTCTACCATGTTCAACAATTGCCTTTTTCTTGCTCGTTTTAGATTATTCAAAATCATCTGCAAAATATTGTTATTTTTTAAACAAAGCGATTGTTATTATTATTAATGAATTGAAAATTATATAAAAGCCCCTTAGATATTCTCAGTGATCAGATTTGCCAAAAAGAAACATGGATATTAATTAGATATTAATTTAGAATCCTCCAATCCTCTAAATCTTTTTTGTTGTATATTTTTTTATATACTCTAGGCCTACCATAGGCAACATGAGTCTCACTAGTGTTGAGTAATGTGCTGTTAAAAGTGATGTAGGTCTTATTTAAAGAGCATATTGAAGTTAGAAGCAATAGGATTTGAAGCAATAGCCTACCCGCTGTGGTCAACTATTTCAGCAACGTTTTGTGCTGCTCTGAGACAAGCGTAGGGACTGATCTTGATAAATCAATGATATTTTTATTTTCACTGAATCTCCATTTGGGTATTGGTTAGACTACAATCAGGGTGTGAAAATGTTATATTCTTAGTACTGTTGCCTAGTCCCGACAGGCACATTGTACAGCGCCTTATTTTCATAACGGAAACCCTGAGGGTTTCATTTTTCTTGGAAGAGAAACACTTTAATATTAATCAAATGAATTAAGCTAAATTTCTTACAAAAAAGTTTTCAATTCTCTAGTATAGCCAATATTGAATGCTATCAAATGCTTCTCAAAGATACCCTGTGGTGGTAAAACTAGCACTAACACGCATTAATGGTAACAATGGCTGACAATTAAATAACGTGTCATAGAATTCTGCGGCAGCAGAAATCAATATAAAGTCAGTGGATAAAATGTTCTGCCTCCCAACCTTGAAGATCTGAATTGTATTTGAGATACAGTATATATATATGAATATAAATATATATATATATATAATATAATTTAGTCATCTAATGTTTTCATTACTTCTTACACTTTCTCATTATTTATTTTACCACCCTTTACATATTTCACTCCCACCGCTCTCTCCAGCTCAGTCCTCTCCCTCTCACTCAACAACTCTCTCTGTTCTTCTCTCTCTCTCTCTGTCCTCTCTCTCCCTCTCACTCTCCCTCTCACTCTCAACAATTCTCTCTCTGTCCTTCTCTCTCTCTCTGTCCTCTCTCTCTCTCTCTCTCTCTCTCTCTCTCTCTCTCTCTCTCTGTCTTTCTCTCTCTCTCTCTCGCTCGCTCTCTCTCTCTCTCTATGATCTATTTAACTTGCTTTGACAATGTAAACATGTGTTTGCCATGCCAATAAAGCCCTTTGAATTGAATTGAGAGAGGGAGAGAGAGAGCGAGATAGGGTTGGTAAGGGAGATTGAAAGGTAGAGAGAGAAACAAGTGAAACAAACAATCAAAAATAAACAGTAAACATTACACTCACAAAAGTTTAAAAAGAATAGAGACATTTCAAATCTCATATAATTTCTACATACAGTGTTGTAACGATGTCCAAATTGTTTAACTTCTTAGGGATAGGGGGCGACATTTTCACTTTTGGATGAATTGGTACCCAAATTAAACGGCCTCGTACTCTGTCCTAGATCATATGATATGCATATTATTATTACTATTTGATAGAAAACACTCTGAAGTTTCTAAAACTGTTTGAATTATATCTGTGAGTAAAACAGAACTCATATGGCAGGCAAACTTCCAAACAGGAAGTGAAAATTCTGAAATTGCCTATTCAATTGCCTTATATTTATGGATCTGTATGCACTTCATACTAGATGTCAACAGGCAGTAGAACGTGGAATGAACCGTATAGCTTGATGTGGGACCGGATGAGAGCCAATGGAGTGACTGGTCAGGCATATTGCCAGTTCTTGGCCACGCACACTACGCATGTGATGTCCTTGTCTGCAATGCGTTAGATAGACATGAAGAAATGCTCCGTCTGGGACATTATTGGATATATATGAGAAAAACATCCTGAAGATTGATTCTCAACTGAGTTTGACCAGTTTATTCGATTTGTAATATCACTTTTTGAAGTTTTCGTTCATTAGCGTGTCGTGTCTTTGGCTATGCCAGATTAATTGCTATGACATGCTATTCTATAAAATAATTTCTCCGTAATTAATATTACCTGATTGAACTAATCATGTAAATATAATTAACTAGAGAGGGACACCACGAAATAATATTTATAGAGCAGTTATCTTCCAAATAAACTCTTAAAGATTTAGTAATATTTTACATCCATAGCAGTCACATTAATCGTCATTTTATTCAGTCTCATCTGAAAGTGGTAAATCCTTGGTTATCTGCAAGAATCCTGGCTAACAAGTTGAATCAGCAATACAAAATTATTGGGTTTAATTATTTATTTACTAAATACCTAACTAATCACACAGAATCACACATACACAATTAAATCATAACTTGATGACAAATTGTCGTCATAAAGGCAAACGTCCCTAGCGGGCGGAATAGATATGACAGCTTGTTACACAAAGAAAAGGGGCGGGATTTTAGTGAAAGAGCGGGAGACTGGAACATAGGCAAGCTGTGCTATCGTAAATACAGTATCTTATGCATTCTAAATTACCGCCCAATTGAAAAAGGAAAATGCAATAAATATTTACTCTGAGCTGCGCTTCAGTAGGTTGGTGGTAGATGGAAGACCGTATCGCCAACCCGAGTCCTCTGAAGAATGTCTCTGGTGGTCACTGGATACGTTGGAGTAACGTCGTGTGTAGTAGACGGGATACCCTGACTGTCCTTCCTAACCTACGTTTGTAGCAGCTGTTGCTAACTCAACGGCTAGGAGGTATCACTTCTGTAGTGAATACGAGTTCAAAGTTCATACCATTTACAACCAAAGTCCATGCTGATGTTGGCTTAGTTCTGTAGTTATTATCTGAACCATTCTGACATCGGATCGTCATCCTAAATGTACCCGGAACCGGAAGTTATATTTTTGTCAATGGCTTTTATAGTGGAGGGAGAGGGGTGTGTCTGAAAAGTTTATAACCCATGTCTCTTTTACAGGGGCGGGCCCCTGGTTGAGCAGAAGCCAAGCTTATGAAAACCCAAATCTCTCATTTGGAAGATAAAATTACATTTCATCTATTCACAAATAATTTCATATTCAAACATTTGAATTAAACAACAATTCCATGTGAATCCGATACCTCTGACGTTTAGACTTTCCACAGTAGAGTTTATGTCATTCTATCATTGATGAGAATGTGTCAGAGGGCAACCGAACTGACATAATATACCTTAAGTACCACCGCATATGTTCAGTTGGTCGGATTACCAGAATATAGTTCATTCCCCCCCCAACTTCTGATGTTCTCAGAATCTCTATGTTAACCAATGGGTTTTCTTATGTCACATCAGTTATAGTAGGGAGAGAGAAAAAGGGGGAAAGAGGTATTTCTGACTGTCATAAACTTACCACCAGGCCAACGTCATGACAAGCGTAAAGTTTGATGGACACGTGAACTACACATGCTAGCCAAAGTTGCTAATTCGACAGAAGTAATGGACATTATAAAACAAAAGAAATATTTCTTGTGGAACTAGGATTCCTGGCACTGCATTCTGATGAAAGATCATCAAAGGTAAGGGAATATTTATGATGTAATTTTGTATTTCTGTTGACTCCAACATGGCGGAGAATGGCTGAGCGCTGTCTCAGATTATTGCATGCTGTGCTTTTTACTAAAGTTATTTTTTAAATCTAACAAAGCGGTTGCATTAAGAACCAGTGTATCTTTAATTATATGTTAAACATGTATCTTTCATCAAAGTTTATGATGAGTATTTCTGTATTTCACGTTGCTATCTCTAATTACTTTCGCTATTTTGGAGCCATTTCTGAACATGGCGCCAATGTAAAACCACGATTTGTGGCTATAAATATGCACAAAATCGAACAAAACAAATGTATTGTATAACATGATGTCATATGACTATCATCTGATGAAGTTGTTCAAAGGTTAGTGATTAATTTTATCTCTATTTGTGGGTTTTGTGAAAGCTATCTTTTCTGTGAAAGGTTTTGTGTTTTCGCTGTAAAACATTTTAAAAATCGGACATGTTGGCTGGATTCACAAGATTTTTATCTTTCATTTGCTGTATTGGACTTGTAAAGAGAAAATTCTTGTCACAAATCTTGCTGCTGTGATGGCACACTGGTATTTCACCCAATAGACATGGGAGTTTATCAAAAGTGGATTTGTGGGTCGGTGTAATCTGAGGTAAATATGTGTCTCTAATATGATCATATATTTGGCAGGACGTTAGGAAGTGCAGTTCAGTTTCCACCTCATTTTTTGGTAATGTGCACATAGCCTGTTTTCTCTTGAGAGCCAGGTCTGCCTTCGGCGACTTTTCTCAATAGCAAGGCTATGCTCACTGAGTCTGTACGCAGTCAAAGCTTTCCTTAATTTAGTGTCAGTCACAGTGGTCAGGTATTCTGCCACTGTATCTCGCTTACCTTTCACTCTCTCTTACCACCCCTATGTCTCTCTCTCTCTCTCTCTCTCTCTCTCACCAGCCCTGTCTATCTGTCTTTGTCTTCCTTCTTTGCTTCCCTGTCTCTCTTTCTAAATATTTTTATCTCTCTCTTCATCTTTCTCTCTTCATCTTCTCTCTTTCCTCCCCTAAGTGTCGCTTGTCCACGCCTGTCCATCAGTCACCCATCAGCACACAGGGGGACAGAAAAAGAGAGGGAGATGGAGGGATATTGTGTGTGCTTTAGGGTATAGGGCCTTGGGGAGGGAGAGAGGGTAAGAGGCCTAGAGGGGTGTGTGGGAGGGGGGGGGTCTTGAGTCTTGGACGCCTAACTCGTCCTCATTAGTTAGCAGCATGGCAGAACAGCAGGGACTACCTCTCCTCCTCTACCCTCTTTCCCCTTTTTTTTCTTTATTTCTTTCTCATCTTTTTATTTCTCTCTCTCTATCTCCATACTTCTCCACTCCTTCCTATGCTCCTTCCTCTCCTATCTCTCTGTCACACTGTCCTGTCTTTCACACCCTCGTTTGTCTCTCTCTCTCTCTTTGAATGTGAGTGACAGAGTCCCCAGTTAGCCCCTGTCAACACATCCCTGTCTCTCTCTGCTCTCCAGAGTGTGTGTGTGTGTTTGTGTTTGTGTGTGTTTGTGCGTTCGAGTTTGTGTGTGTGTGTGTGCGTGTGAGTGTGTGTGTGTGTGTGTGTGTGTGTGTGTGTGTGTGTGTGTGTGTGTGTGTGTGTGTGTGTGTGTGTGTGTGTGTGTGTGTGTGTGTGTGTGTGTGTGTGTGTGTGTGTGTGTGTGTGTGTGTGTGTGTGGTGTGTTTGTGTTTGTGTGTGTGCTAGGGCTGTGGCTGTCACGTAATTTCCTCAGACGGTGATTGTCAAGCAAATAGCTGTCGGTCTCACGGTAATTGACCGTTAATTAACATAAACACATTTAGCATCTCCTGGCTTCCATGAACAAAATAGAAAAAACGCCCAAGGGGGGTGAATACGTTTGCAAGGCACTGTATATGCTTAATTTAGAGCTATTACTGTAACTTTAGTTGGACTATATGTTTCGATTGTTTATACATTGCAAGATGAGACTAACGATGATTTGAAAAAAGGCACTTGAAAGGCATGAGCTCTGATTAGTTTTTTTGCACAGCCTCTACACACTCCAATAGTCTCTCATTCACAATTTGAGAAGCACTTGATAATGCTTTGAATTTCCCGGCGGCATCCCCTTTGTGGCCTAAACATGCCTTTTGCGGCCCAGTGTTCTGCAGTGTGCAGCCCAATCCGAAGCGACTCACTCACATGGCTCTCTGTCAAGTGATCCGGTCTTTGTGAAAACAGACACATCGGGGACGCAACTGCGCGTGTCCTTATCAAATTCTGAGGTGCATATTGAAGATATTGGAAGAACTGTCCACATTTACTTTTCGTCAGCCAACAAGATGAGTAGGCCTAACAAATAGCAAAAGCACTAGCCTATGTCAATCTACAATCCCCACAGTAGAAAAGTCAAGCTATTCTATTTTGTGCGAGAAATAAATATTCCAAACATAGTCTGGGGTAGTTGTGGGATGCAATAGATCAGAACGTTTAGCTTAAAATGTTAATTAACTATGAAGCTATTTCTTCACATTATAAGCACAGCAATGCACACATGGTAGTAGGCTATAAGTGTGAATGTTCCTTCAGTGGAAAACACCATTACTAAAAGTAACTTGCAAATGCAATTATGCAATTCATGCTTTTATGGTGCTTTTTAATGGTGAAAATGTACTCCCCCAAACTCACGCTGTGCTTATATATGCCAGTTAGGCTCTACACCCCTTGTAAAGAGGATTAATGTGCTTCAATTATTTGGCCAATTTAGTTGTGAAACTAACCTTTTTAAAACATAAAGGCCTATGGTCTAGGCTACACGAGGTGTAGGCCCATAGGCCTATGATTCGAAAAAGTTTCACATGCTGGGCATCATTCACAAGTGATAATATATAATTCACAAGTGATAGGCTAATATTGTCACCCACGTGGTTTATTTTCATTCCAGCCAGGTAGGCTATACTGTTGTAAAATTATGTTTGCAACTTCGGTAGGCTACTAATGACCAGCAGCAGCATCAGAGCTTGGAGAAGCCTAATTACTGTGACTAAACGGTCATGTGGAATTTGACTGCCTTCATGACTCGTGAATGCGGACACACACACACACACACACACACACACACACACACACACACACACACACACACACACACACACACACACACACACACACACACACACACACACACACACACACACACACACACACACACACACACACACACACACACACACACTAACCTTGTACTAACCTTGTGGGGACACACAATTGAGTCCCATTCCAAATTATTTTCCCTAAGCCCTAACCCTAAAACTAACCCATACCCTAACCCATAGCTTTACCCTAACCGTAACCCGAAAACCTAACCTTAACCTTAAACCCCCTAAAAATAAAATTTGACCTTGTGGAGACTAACAAAACGTCCCCAGTTGGTCAAATTTTTGTTCGTTTAATATTCTGGTCCCCACAAGTATAGTTAAACACGTCCACAGACATACACACACACACATAGATACACACACACACACACACACACACTCTCTCATGGGTGAATGAGAGCTTGAGAGTAGAGAAGGAAGAGGAATGGAAGATGTAGAGTGAGGGTAGAAAGAAAAGAAAGATGGAGAAGGAATGGACGATAGAGAGAGTAAGAGGCCAGGTGTATCTGTCATTAGCAGCTCCCCTGCTAACCCAATCTGAACTGGTGGAAGCCCCATGGAGATGTACTCTGATTATTCATAGAAACACAGGAACACCTGACTGCAGAGATATTTCACTCACTACAAGATACTTTATCTGTATTCCAAATGGCACCATACTCCTTATATACAGTTGAAGTCGGAAGTTTACATACACCTTAGCCAAATACATTTAAACTCAGTTTTTCACAATTCCTGATATTCAATCCTAGTAAAAATTCCCTGTCTTAGGTCAGTTAGGATCACCAATTTATTTTAAGAACGTGAAATGTCAGAATAATAGTAGAGAGATTTATTTATTTCAGCTTATATTTCTTTCATCACATTCCCAGTGGGTCAGAAGTTTACATACACTCAATTAGTATATGGTAGCATTGCCTTTAAATTGTTTAACATTGGTCAAACCTTTCGTGTAGCCTTCCACAAGCTTCCCACAATAAGTTGGGTGAAATTTGGCCCATTCCTCCTGACAGAGCTGGTGTAACTGAGTCAGGTGTCACGTTAGCCAGGAGTGGTGGGTATGGAGTCAGGCACAGAGAGCAAAGTTTCCAAATAAGACGTATTTATTCCAAATGGGTCAAGCCAAAACAACAGGCACAATGACCCCAAAAACGGGACAGCAAACAATCGGTAGAGGAACAAAACAAAAACATCCACTGACAGAAAGGAAATACACCCGCAAGCAGGCGGGCCCTGAAGGCTTAAATAGCCTCGAATAAACAACAAATAAGGAACAGGTGAAAACAATCAAGACAAAACCAACGGAAAAGGGAAAAGGAATCGGTGGCAGCTAGTAGACCGGTGACGACGACCGCCGAGCGCACCCCAAACAGAGAGAAGAGCCACCTTCGGTGGAAGTCGTGACATGAGGGTTGTAGGCCTCCTTGCACGCACACGCTTTTTCAGTTCTGCCCACACATTTCCTATAGGATTGAGGTCAGGGCTTTGTGATGGCCACTCCAATACCTTGACTTTGTTGTCCTTAAGCCATTGTGCCACAACTTTGGAGGTATGCTTTGGGTCATTGTCCATTTGGAAGACCCATTTGCGTCCAAACTTTAACTTCCTGACTGATGTCTTGAGATGTTGCTTCAATATATCCACATAATTTTCCTCCCTCATGATGTCATCTATTTTCTGATGTACACCAGTCCCTCCTGCAGCAAAGCACCCCCACAACATGATGTGGTTGGGATGGTGTTCTTCGGCTTGCAAGCCTCCCCCTTTTTACTCCAAACACAACGACGGTCATTATGGCCAAACAGTTCAATTTTTGTTTCATCAGACCAGAGGACATTTCCCCAAAAAGTACGATTTTTGTCCCCATGTGCAGTTGCAAACCAAAGTCTGTTTATTTATGGTGGTTTTGGAGCAGTGGCTTCTTCTTTGCTGAGCGGCCTTTCAGGTTATGTCAATTTAGAACTAATTTTACTGTTGATATACAGTGGGGAGAACAAGTATTTGATACACTGCCGATTTTGCAGGTTTTCCTACTTACAAAGCATGTAGAGGTCTGTCATTTTTATCATAGGTACACTTCAACTGCGAGAGACGGAATCTAAAACAAAAATCCAGAAAATCACATTGTATGATTTTTAAGTAATTCATTTGCATTTTATTGCATGACATAAGTATTTGATCACCTACCAACCAGTAAGAATTCCGGCTCTCACAGACCTGTTAGTTTTTCTTTAAGAAGCCCTCCTGTTCTCCACTCATTACCTGTATTAACTGCACCTGTTTGAACTCGTTACCTGTATAAAAGACACCTGTCCACACACTCAATCAAACAGACTCCAACCTCTCCACAATGGCCAAGACCAGAGAGCTGTGTAAGGACATCAGGGATAAATTGTAGACCTGTACAAGGCTGGGATGGGCTACAGGACAATAGGCAAGCAGCTTGGTGAGAAGGCAACAACTGTTGGCACAATTATTAGAAAATGGAAGAAGTTCAAGATGACGGTCAATCACCCTCGGTCTGGGGCTCCATGCAAGATCTCACCTCGTGGGTCATCAATGATCATGAGGAATGTGAGGGATCAGCCCAGAACTACACGGCAGGACCTGGTCAATGACCTGAAGAGAGCTGGGACCACAGTCTCAAAGAAAACCATTAGTAACACACTACGCCGTCATGGATTAAAATCCTGCAGCGCACGCAAGGTCCCCCTGCTCAAGCCAGCGCATGTCCAGGCCCGTCTGAAGTTTGCCAATGACCATCTGGATGATCCAGAGGAGGAATGGGAGAAGGTCATGTGGTCTGATGAGACAAAAATAGAGCTTTTTGCTCTAAACTCCACTCGCCGTGTTTGGAGGAATAGAAGGATGAGTACAACCCCAAGAACACCATCCCAACCGTGAAGCATGGAGGTGGAAACATCATTCTTTGGGGCTGCTTTTCTGCAAAGGGGACAGGACGACTGCACCGTATTGAGGGGAGGATGGATGGGGCCATGTATCGCGAGATCTTGACCAACAACCTCCTTCCCTCAGTAAGAGCATTGAAGATGGGTCGTGGCTGGGTCTTCCAGCATGACAACGACCCGAAACACACAGCCAGGGCAACTAAGGAGTGGCTCCGTAAGAAGCATCTCAAGGTCCTGGAGTGGCCTAGCCAGTCTCCAGACCTGAACCCAATAGAAAATCTTTGGAGGGAGCCAAAAGTCCGTATTGCCCAGCGACAGCCCCGAAACCTGAAGGATCTGGAGAAGGTCTGTATGGAGGAGTGGGCCAAAATCCCTGCTGCAGTGTGTGCAAACCTGGTCAAGAACTACAGGAAACGTATGATCTCTGTAATTGCAAACTAAGGTTTCTGTACCAAATATTCAGTTCTGCTTTTCTGATGTATCAAATACTTATGTCATGCAATAAAATGCAAATTAATTACTTAAAAATCATACAATGTGATTTTCTGGATTTTTTTTTTTAGATTCCTTCTCTCACAGTTGAAGTGTACCTATGATAAAAATTACAGACCTCTACATGCTTTGTAAGTAGGAAAACCTGCAAAATCGTCAGTGTATCAAATACTTGTTCTCCCCACTGTAGATAATTTTGTACCTGTTTCCTCCAGCATCTTCACAAGGTCCTTTGCTGTTGTTCTGGGATTGATTTGCACTTTTCGCACCAAAGTACGTTCATCCCTAGGAGACAGAATGGGTCCCCTTCCTGAGCGGTATGAGGGCATCGTAGTCTCATGGTGTTTATCTTGTTATGGATAGGGGGCAGCATTTTCACGTATGGATGAAAAGCGTTCCCAGAGTAATCTGCCTGCTACTCAGTCCCAGTTGCTAAAATATGCATATTTTTAGTAGATTTGGATAGAAAACACTCTGAAGTTTCTAAATCTGTTTGAATGAGGAGAAGTATATCTTTAAATCTGTGAATAATACTTGTATCTTTTATCAATGTTTATTATGAGTATTTCTGTGATTAGATGTGGTTCAATGCAAATTCACGGGATTTTTTGGAGGCAAAGCCAAATGTAAACTGACGTTTTTGGATATAAATATGAACTTGATCGAACAAAACATACATATATTGTGTAACATGTTGTCCCGGGAGTGTCATCTGATGAAGAATATCAAAGGTTAATGATTCATTTGATCAATATTTCTGCTTTTTGTGACTCCTCTCTTTGGTTGGAAAATCGCTGTATGCTTTTTGTGACTAGTTGATGACCTAACATAATGACATGTTCTGCATTCGCCCAAAGTCTTTTTGAAATCGGACACTGTGGTTAGATTAACGAGAATTTTATCTTTAAAACAGTGTCTAATACTTGTATGTTTGAGAAAATTGAATTATGAGATTTCTGTTGATTGAATTTGGCGCCCTGCAATTTCATTGGCTGTTGGCGAGGGGTTCCGCTAGCGGAAGTCCTAGGTTAAACGATCATACTATTGGTTGTACAGATGAACGTGGTACCTTCAGGCGTTTGGAAATTGCTCCCAAGGATGAACCAGACTTGTGGAGGTCAATAACTTTTTTTCTGAGGTCTTGGCAGATTTCTTTTGATTTTCCCATGATGTCAAGCAAAGAGGCACTGAGTTTGAAGGTAGGCCTTCATCCACAGGTACACCTCACATTGACTCAAATTATGTCAATTAGCCTATCAGAAGCTTCTAAAGCCAGGAAATCATTTTCTGGAATTTTCCAAGGTGTTTAAAGGCACAGTCAACTTAGTGTATGTAAACTTCTGACCCACTGGAATTGTGATACAGTGCATTATAAGTGAAATAATCTGTCTGTAAACAATTGTTGGAAAATGTAGTGTGTCATGCACAAAGTAGATGTCCTAACCGACTTGCCAAAACTATAGTTTGTTAACATGAAATTTGTGGAGTGGTTGAAAAACATGTATTAACTTCACTAGGGTAGGGGGCACTATTTTCACCTCCGGATGAAAAGCGTGCACAAAGTATACTGCCTGCTACTCAGGCCCAGAAGCTACGATATGTATATAATTGGTAGATTTGGATAGAAACACTCAAAATTTTCCAAAACGGTTAAAATAAGGTCTGTGAGTATAACAGAACTGATTTGGCAGGTGAGAACCTGAGAAAAATCCATCCAGGAAGTGGGATTCTTTTATGTTTGTAGTTTTCTATTGAATGCCATTACAGTATCCATTGACTTAGGACTCAAATTGCACTTCCTATGGCTACCACTAGATGTCAACAGTCTTTAGAAATTGTTTCATGCTTGTTTTCTGAAAAATGAGAGAGTAAGAATGAGTGGACCCTACAGTGTCCCAGAGATTTCGTGCGACCGAGAGCGCTCCTTTCTTGTTTACCTTTTATATTGACGACGTTTTTGTCCGGTTGAAATATTATCGATTATTTAGGCTAAAAACAACCTGAGGTTTGATTATAAACATCGTAGGAACATGTTTCTATGAACTTTACGGATATTATTTTGATTTTTTGTCTGCCTGTTGTGACTGCGTTTGAGCCTGTGGATGACTGAACAAAACGCGCGAACAAAACTGAGGTTTTTGGATATAAAGAGGGACTTTATCGAAAAAAACAAACATTTATTGAGTAAATGGGATACATTTTATCGCTATTTCTGACTTGTGTAATTCCTCTACTTGGCTGGTAACTGTTTGTAATGATTTGTCTGCTGGGCGCTGTTCTTAGATCATTGCATGATATGCTTTCGCCGTAAAGCCTTTTTGAAATCTGACACCGTGGTTGGATTAACAAGAAGTTAATCTTTAAACTGATGTATAACACTTGTACGTTTTATGAATTTTTATAATTAGTATTTCTGTTTTTGAATTTGGCGCCCTGCAATTTCACTGGATGTTGGCCAGGTGGGACGCTAGGGTCCCACGTACCCTAGTGAGGTTTTAATGACTCCAACCTAAGTGTATGTAAACTTTCGACTTCAACTGTATATTGCACTTCTTTTGACCAGGGACCATAGGTAGCACATTATATATGTAATAGGGTACCATTTGGGACCAGTCGTAAATACTTTGTCACTTTCAGTTAGCAGACCACCCCACTACTGGCCTCAAAGACCAACAACTGCTTTCATTCAACAGCGGAGAGATTGATATCTTCTTCTATGTTCTTTCTTTATTCACTTTGGTTCATATGCATTACATTCCTCTCAATTCCCTTGACTTTCTCTCTTCTTCTCTCACATGCTCATTGCAATTCCACTCCAGCTTTGTCTTTCTATACCAAAGGACTCATTCCATCTTCCTCCTCCATCTCTTATCTCCATAGTGTTTGTCTCATCCTCTCTCTCTCTCACTCTCTCTCTCTCTTTGTTTGTTTATTGTGTTCTCTCTCCCAATCACCTCAACAGTGCATAATTTTTTTAGAGCTGATGTGAAGGATAACTGACTGGTAGGAAAGTGAGAAGAGAGAGACTGGGGTAGCATATATCCCTGAGGATCTACTCAAACAGCTATCTCAAAATTTCAATTAAAACACATACTTGTCCAATGGAAATATCTCCATGTAGCTTCACACACCTCTCAGGGCTTTATAATGAATCTAACACAGCACGATAACACCGTATAACACTGTATAACACCGTATAACACACCGTATATCACACCGTATAACACACTGTAAAACACAGTATAAACATTGAAAAACACAGTATAAAACACAGTATAACACTGAATAACACCGTATAAAACACTGCATATCACCGTATAACACAGCAAAACACTGTATCAAACACTGTATAACACTGTTTAACACCATATAACACTGTATAACACAGTAAACACCGTACAACACCGTACAACACCATACAACACCGTACAACACCATACAACACCGTACAACACCGTATAACACTGTATAACACTGTATAACACTGTATAACAGCGTATAAAACACTGTATGAAACTGTAAAACAATGTATAAAACACAGTGTAAACCCGCATAACACCGTATAACACCATATAAAACACTGCATAACACAGTATAAAACACTGTACAACACCGTAAAATACCGTATAACACTGTTTAACACTGTATACACCGTAAACACCGTATAACACCGTATAACACCGTACAACAACGTATAACACTGTTTTACATAGTATAACACCGTATACCACACTGTATAACAGCGTATAACACAGCAAAACACTGTATCAAACACTGTATACCACTGTTTAACACCATATAACACTGTATAACACAGTAAACACCGTACAACACCGTACAACACCGTACAACACTGTATAACACTGTATAACACCGTACAACACTGTATAACACTGTACAACACTGTATAACACTGTATAACACTGTATAACACTGTTTTACATAGTATAACACCGTATACCACACTGTATAATAGCGTATAACTGCGTATAACACTGTATAATACCGTATAAAACACTGTATAACACCGTATAACACCACATTACATTGTAAAACACAGTGTACAACACTGCACAACACTGTATAACACCATGTAAAACACTATATAATGCCGTATAACAACATAACACCGTACAACACTGTATAACACCGTATAACAACGTATAACACTGTTTAACACAGTGTAAAACACTATATAACACTGTATAACACAGCATACCACTGTATAACACTACATAACACTGCATAACACCGTATAACACCGTATAACATCGTATAACACTGTATAACACTGTATAACACTGTATAACACCGTATAAAACACTGTATGAAACTGTAAAACAATGTATAAAACACAGTGTAAACCCGCATAACACCGTATAACACCATATAAAACACCGCATAACACAGTATAAAACACTGTACAACACCGTAAAATACCGTATAACAATGTTTAACACTGTATACACCGTAAACACCGTATAACACCGTACAACAACGTATAACACTGTTTTACATAGTATAACACCGTATACCACACTGTATAATAGTGTATAACAGCGTATAACACTGTATAACACTGTATAACACTGTATAACACAGTATAACACTGTATAACACTGTACAACACCGTACAACACCGTATAACACTGTACAACAACGTATAACACCGTATAAAACACTGTATAACACGTATAAGGAGAAGTTTATCTAAAGTTCCATGTATAACAATTGTGGCTCTCTGCCAAAATCACCGGATGTTTTTGGAACTACTGAACATAACGCACCAATGTATACTGAGATTTCTTTATATAAATATGAACTTTATTGAACAAAACATACATGCATTGTGTAACAGGAAGTCCTATGAGTGTCATCTGATGAAGATCATCAAAGGTTAGTGATTAATTTTATCTCTATTTCTGCTTTTTGTGACTGGAAAAATGGCTGTGTTTTTCTGTGACTTGGCGCTGACCTAACAAAATTGTTTGTGGTGCTTTCGTCGTAAAGCCTATTTGAAATCAGACACTGTGGTGGGATTAACAAGAAGTGTATCTTTAAAATGGTGTAAAATACTTTTTTCTGTTGTTTGAATTTTGCGCCCTGCACTTTCACTGGCTGTTGTCATATCGTTCACGGGATCTCAGCCATAAGAAGTTAACACCGTATAACACCATGTTACATTGTATAACACCGTATACAACACTGCGTAACACTGTATAACACCATGTAAAACACTATATAACACCATATAACACAGCATAACACAGCATTACACCATATAACACTGTATAACATCGTATAACACTGTAACACTGTATAAAACACTGCATAACACCGTATAACACTGTAACACTGTATAAAACACTGCATAACACCGTATAACACCATATAAAACAATGTATAACACGGTAAAACACCATATAACAACGTATAACACCGTATAACACCGTATAACACAGCATAACACTGCATAACACTGTATAACACCGTATAGCACTGTATAACACCGTATAACACAGCATAACACTGTATCAAACACTGTATAACACTATATAACACCGTATAACACTGTATAATACCATATAAAACAATGTATAACACCGTATACCACCGTACAACACACTGTATAACACCGTATAACATCGAAAAACACTGTATAAAAGACTGTATAACACCTTATAACAATGTATAAAACACAGCGTAACACTGTATAACACTGCATAACACTGTATAAAACACTGCATAACACCGTATAACACAGCGTAACACTGTATAACACCGCATAACACCGTATAACACCGCATAACACCGTATAACACCGCATAACACTGTATAATACCATATAAAACACTGCATAACACTGTATAATACCGCAGAACACTGTATAAACACTGTGTAACACCGTATAACACCGTATAACACAGCATAACACTGTATAACACTGTGGATACAGTCTTGATTGAGCGAAAATAGTGACAGTGGAATTCATGTGGCCATAATTTAAAACTCCTGGGACAGCAGCCTCTAAGGTGCAGGGTTGAGTAACAGGGTGGGAGCCAGCTAGTGATGGCTGTTTAACAGTCTGGTGGCCTTGACATAGAAGCTATTTTTCAGTCTCTCGGTCCCAGCTTTGATGTACCTGTACTGACTTCACCTTCTGGATGGTAGCGGGGTGAACAGGCCGTGGCTCAGGTGGTTGTTGTCCTTGAAGATCTTGATGGCCTTCCTGTGACATCAGGTGCATTAGGTGTCCTGGAGGGCCAGTAGTGTGCGTTGGGCAGACCGCATCATCCTCTGGAGAGCCCTGCGGTTGAGGGCGGTGACTGGTGATACAGTCCGACAGGATGCTCTCAATTGTTCATCTGTAAAAGTTTACGGGCCAAGCCGAATTGTTGCCTTCTTCACCACACTGTCTGTGTGGGTGGACCATTTCAGATTGTCAGTGATGTGCACCCTGAGGATTTTGAAGCTTTTCACCTTCTACACTGTGGTTCCGTCGATTTGGATAGGGGAGTGCTGCCTCTTATGTTTCCTGAAGTCCACAATCAGCTCCTTCATTTTGTTGACGTTTAGGGAGAGGTTATTTTCCTGCCACCACTCCACCAGGGCCCTCACCTCCTCCATGTAGGCTGTCTCGTCATTGTTGGTAATCAAGCTTACTACTGTTGGATCATCTGCAAACTTGATGATTGAGTTGGAGGCATGAGTGGCCACACAGTCATGGGTGAACAGGGAGTACAGGAGGGAGCTGAGCACACGCCTTTGTTGGGCCCCAGTGTTGAGGATCAGCGAAGTGGAGGTGTTGTTTCCTACCTTCATCACCTGGGGGCGGCCCGTCAGGAAGTCCAGGACCCAGTTGCACAGGGCGGGGTTCACACCCAGAACCCCAAGCTTATTGATGAGCTTGGAGGGTACTATGGTGTTGAAGGTTGAGTTATAGTCAGTGAACAGCAATCTTACATAAGTATTCCTCTTGTCCAGATGGGATAGGGCAGTGTGGAGTGTGATGGCGATTCCATTGTCAGTGGATCTATTGGGGCGGTATGCAAATTGAAGTGGGTCTAGGGTGTCAGGTAAGGTAGAGGTGATATGATCCTTGACTACTCACTCAAAGCACTTCAAGATGACAGAAGTGAGCGCTATGGGGCAATAATAATTTAGTTCAGTTACCTTTGCTTTTTTGGGTACAGGAACAATGGTGGACGTCTTGATCACTACTTCCGGCGCCGACCAAGATGGCCGCCTCGCTTCGCGTTCCTTGGAAAATATGCAGTATTTTGTTTTTTTATGTGTTAATCCTTACATTGGTACCCCAGGTAATCTTAGGTTTCATTACATACAGTCGGGAGGTACTACTGAATATAAGATTAACGTCAACTCACCATCGTTCCAACCAGGAATATGACTTTCCCGAAACGGATCCAGTGTTTTGCCTTCCACCCAATACAATGGATCTGATCCCAGCCGGCGACCCTATGCGACGCCGTAAAAGGGGCAAACGTAGCGGTCTCCTGGTCAGGCTTCGGAGACGGGCACATCACGCTCCACTCCCTAGCATACTACTCGCCAATGTCCAGTCTCTTGACAATAAGGTTGATGAAATCCGAGCACGGGTAACATTCCAGAGAGACATCAGGGATTGTAACGTCCTCTGCTTCACGGAAACATGGCTAACTCAAGAGACGCTAACGGAGTCGGTGCAGCCAGCTGGTTTCTTCACGCATCGCGCCGACAGAAACATACATCTTTCTGGTAAGAAGAGGGGCGGGGGTGTATGCCTTATGATTAACGAGACGTGGTGTGATCATAACAACATACAGGAACCGCATTATCTACCGCATTATCTACCAAGGGAATTCTCTTCGATTATAATCACAGCCGTATATATTCCCCCCCAAGCAGACACATCGATGGCCATGAATGAACTTTATCTGACTCTTTGTAAACTGGAAACCACACACCCTGAGGCTGCATTCATCGTAGCTGGGGATTTTAACAAGGCTAATCTAAAAACAAGACTCCCTAAATTCTATCAGCATATCGATTGTGCTACCAGGGCTGGTAAAACCTTGGATCATTGTTATACTAACTTCCGCGACGCATATAAGGCCCTCCCCCGCCCTCCTTTCAGAAAAGCTGACCACGACTCCATTTTGTTGCTTCCAGCCTACAAACAGAAACTAAAACAACAAGCTCCCGCGCTCAGGTCTGTTCAACGCTGGTCCGACCAATCTGATTCCACGCTTCAAGACTTCTTCGATCACGCGGATTGGAATATGTTCCGCATTGCGTCCAACAACAACATTGACGAATATGCTGATTCGGTGAGCGAGTTCATTAGAAAGTGCATTGACGATGTCGTACCCACAGCAACGATTAAAACATTCCCAAACCAGAAACCGTGGATTGACGGCAGCATTCGAGTGAAACTGAAAGCGCGAACCACTGCTTTTAACCAGGGCAAGGTGACCGGAAACATGACCGAATACAAACAGTGTAGCTATTCTCTCCGCAAGGCAATCAAACAAGCTAAGTCCCAGTACAGAGACAAAATAGAGTCGCAATTCAACAGCTCAGACACAAGAGGTATGTGGCAGGGTCTACAGTCAATCACGGATTACAAAAAGAAAACCTTCCCCGTCGCGGACCAGGATGTCTTGCTCCCAGACAGGCTAAATAACTGACACGGCCCGCTACCAAAACCTGCGGGCTCTCCTTCACTGCAGCCGAGGTGAGTAAAACATTTAAACGTGTTAACCCTCGCAAGGCTGCAGGCCCAGACGGCATTCCCAGCCGCGTTCTCAGAGCATGCGCAGACCAGCTGGCTGGTGTGTTTACGGACATATTCAATCAATCCTTATCCCAGTCTGCTGTTCCCACATGCTTCAAGAGGGCCACCATTGTTCCTGTTCCCAAGAAAGCTAAGGTAACTGAGCTAAACGACTACCGCCCCGTAGCACTCACTTCCGTCATCATCAAGTGCTTTGAGAGACTAGTCAAGGACCATATCACCTCCACCCTACCGGACACCCAAGACCCACTCCAATTTGCTTACCGACCCAATAGGTCCACAGACGACGCAATCGCAACCACACTGCACACTGCCCTAACCCATCTGGACAAGAGGAATACCTATGTGAGAATGCTGTTCATCGACTACAGCTCAGCATTTAACACCATAGTACCCTCCAAACTCGTCATCAAGCTCGAGACCCTGGGTCTCGACCCCGCCCTGTGCAACTGGGTCCTGGACTTCCTGACGGGCCGCCCCCCAGGTGGTGAGGGTAGGTAACAACATCTCCACCCCGCTGATCCTCAACACTGGGGCCCCACAAGAGTGCGTTCTGAGCCATCTCCTGTACTCCCTGTTCACCCACGACTGCGTGGCCATGCACGCCTCCAACTCAATCATCAAGTTTGCGGATGACACTACAGTGGTAGGCTTGATTACCAACAACGACGAGACGGCCTACAGGGAGGAGGTGAGGGCCCTCGGAGTGTGGTGTCAGGAAAATAACCTCACACTCAACGTCAACAAAACAAAGGAGATGATTGTGGACTTCAGGAAACAGCAGAGGGAGCACCCCCCTATCCACATCGACGGGTCAGTAGTGGAGAAGGTGGAAAGTTTTAAGTTCCTCGGTGTACACATCACGGACAAACTGAATTGGTCCACCCACACAGACAGCGTTGTGAAGAAGGCGCAGCAGCGCCTCTTCAACCTCAGGAGGCTGAAGAAATTCGGCTTGTCACCAAAAGCACTCACAAACTTCTACAGATGCACAATCGAGAGCATCCTGTCGGGCTGTATCACCGCCTGATACGGCAACTGCTCCGCCCACAACCGTAAGGCTCTCCAGAGGGTAGTGAGGTCTGCAGAACGCATCACCAGGGGCAAACTACCTTCCCTCCAGGACACCTACACCACCCGATGTCACAGGAAGGCCATAAAGACCATCAAGGACAACAACCACCCAAGCCACTGCCTGTTCACCCCGCTATCATCCAGAAGGCGACGTCAGTACAGGTGCATCAAAGCAGGGACCGAGAGACTGAAAAACAGCTTCTATCTCAAGGCCATCAGACTGTAAACAGCCACCACTAACATTTAGCGGCCGCTGCCAACATACTGACTCAACTCCAGCCACTTTAATAATGGGAATTGATGGAAATTATGTAAAAATGTACCACTAGCCACTTTAAACAATGCCACTTAATATAATGTTTACATACCCTACATTACTCATCTCATATGTATATGTATATACTGTACTCTATATCATCTACTGCATCTTGCCATCTTTATGTAATACATGTATCACTAGCCACTTTAAACTATGCCACTTTATGTTTACATACCCTACATTACTCATCTCATATGCATATACTGTACTCGATACCATCTACTGCATCTTGCCTATGGCGTTCTGTACCATCACTCATTCATATATCTTTATGTACATATTCTTTATCCCTTTACACTTGTGTGTATAAGGTAGTAGTTGTGGAATTGTTAGGTTAGATTACTTGTTGGTTATTACTGCATTGTCGGAACTAGAAGCACAAGCATTTCGCTACACTCGCATTAACATCTGCTAACCATGTGTATGTGACAAATAACATTTGATTTGATTTGATTTGATCAAGTGGGGACAACAGGCCGGGGTAAGGAGAGATTGAATATGTCCGTAAACACACCAGCCAGCTGGTCTGAAGTGCTCTGAAGACGCGGCTAAGGATGTCGTCTGGGCCAGCAGCCTTTGCGAAGGTTAAAGCCACGGACAACAAGAGCCCAGAGTCTTTGGGAGTGGGCCGTGTCGGAGGCACTGTGTTATCTTCAGCTTGTTCAGAGGCAAGACATCGGTGTCCGCAACCTGGCTAGTTTTCCCTTTGTAATCCGTCGTATGTGGCAGAGTCTGTTGACACCTGCCACATACGTCTCGTGTGTGAGCGGTTGAACTGCAACTCCACTTTGTCTCTGTACTGAAGTTTTGCCTGTTTGAATTCATTACGGAGGGAATAACTACACTGTTTGTATTCGACCATATTCCTAGTCACCCTGCTATGGTTAAATACGGTGGTTTGCGCTTTCAGTTTTAAGCGAATGCTGCCATCTATCCACAGTTTCTGGTTTGGGTCGGTTTTAATTGTCACAGTGGGAACAACATCGCCTATATACTTCCTTATGAACTCAGTTACCGTGTCCATGTATACATCAATGTTATTCTCAGAGGCTACCCGGAACATATCCTAGTCAGCATGATCAAAATAATCTTGATGCATGGATTCTGATTGGTCAGACCGGCATTGAATAGACCTTAGCATGGGTACTTCCTGTTTGAGTTTCTGCCTATAGGAAGAGATTAGCAAAACAGAGTCATGATCTGATTTGCCGAAGGGAGGGCGGAAGAGGGCCTTTTAGGCATCCCGGAAGGAGGTGTCGCAGTGGTTGAGCGTTTTAGCAGCGTGAGTACTACAGTCAAAGGTTCCAATTCGGGAAAGACGTATTCCTGGTCTTAATGCTGGTGAGTTACTCCCGCTCTGATATCCAAAATTATTTACGGCTGTATGTAATAACACAAAAACTTTCTGGGCTGTCACGTTCTGACCTTAGTTCCTTTTTTATGTCTTTATTTTAGTTGGTCAGGGCGTGAGTTGGGGTGGGCATTCTATGTTGTTTTTCTATGTTTTGTTCTGTTGTTATATTTCTATGTGTTTGGCCTAGTATTGTTCTCAATCAGAGGGAGGTGTCAGTCATTGTCTCTGATTGGGAGCCATATTTAGGTAGCCTGTTTTCTATTGTGTTTTGTGGGTGGTTGTTTCCTGTGTTAGTGTTTGCACCATACCGGACTGTTTCGGTTGTTTGTTTGTACTTTTGTTATTTTGTTCAGTGTTCTGTTGATTTATTCAATATCTCATTATGGACACTTACCACGCTGCACATTGGTCCGATCCTTGCTACTCCTCCTCAGACGAAGAGGAAATCCGTTACATGGGCTAATAATGTAAGAAATACCACACAAAAAACGAAATATTGCAAAGTTGGAGCTAGAAACAGAGCTGTCATGTCTGCCGGCGCCATCTTGGTATACATGGTCATAACATATGTTATGATGTCAGTATTTACTCTGGTATACAAAGTCTAGCATATGTTAGGACATCAATATTTACTCTGGTATACATAGTCTAACATATGTTATGACGTCAGTAATTACTCTGGTATACATAGTCTAGCATATGTTATGACATCTTTATTTACTCTGGTATACATAGTCTAACATATTGTATGACATCAGTATTTACTCTGGTATACATAGTCTAACATATTGTATGACATCAGTATTTACTCTGGTCTACATCGTCTAATATATGTTATGACGTCATTATTTACTCTGATATAGGATAGAAACCAAATACAGAATGCAATATGGAGTATTTCCAAAATCTCCTTGGTTACTTAGTTCCTTTTCATCTTGGATGCTGTGGACACACTTTTTGGATGTTCAGTATTCTTGCTTGGGAGTCTATTTCCATATACTTTTAGACAGGAAAGCCTTAGGCTAGGAGCCCAAATGACTGTTTCTCTGATATATATGCCTCTCCTCTCTCCTCTCTCCTCTCTCCTCTCTCTCCTCTCTCCTTTCTCCTCTCTCACCTCTCTCGCTCCAACTCAAATAGCTCAGAGGGCTTTACTTTAACTTTCAGCTCTACAAACCATTTCTCCACACAACCCCTCCTTTTTACAAGGATGTTTCCTTCCTATCCTCCTTTCCTGCTTTTTTTAGGGAGAGCATTTATTTTTCCCCTTTCAAACCCCATTCTAAAGTACACCCTGCATTCTGTCAGATCACACCACTCTCCCATGCATCCCAAATGGGACCCTATTCCCTATATAGTGCCCTATCTAGGGAATAGGGTGCCATTTGGTAGTCCACTTTATAGTAAATATGGTTCCATTTGGGACCCATTCTCCGCACTGTTCAGCTCTGGTCGATAAAGCTGTGGTTAGTCCTCTTCATCAAATAACAGACCACTTTATTGCACAACGAGAAAAGTGTTTTACTCCTTCATTCTCTGTCGTTCCCCCCTGACTCTCTTTTATCACTGTCTCCCTTCTCATCCACTCTCTCTCTCTACCACTTCTCTCTCTCTCCTTTACACTCTCTCCTCAAAACAGAGCAGGACAATGTATCATCCACCTGCAGCAGAGAAAGGGGAAACATGAAAAGGGGATCATTGAACCTGAAGTCAAACCCCAGACAGGTATTAATAGATACTATAGACCATCTCCTGAAGATTATGGTTACCTATACTTCCTACTTCCTGCTCTTACAGACACTCTATCACAGGACGATCATCAGAGGAATGTCTTCAGAGGAAGTGCTTCTACTTGAGGTCAGATCAATCTCCTATTGCATGCCATGTCAATAGGGTGGGAGGAGAGGAGGATGGGAGAAGAGGAGGATAGGAGGATTGGAGAGGGGGGTGGGAGGAGAGGAGGGAGGGAATAAGGGAGGGTGAAGAGAAGGATTGGATTGGGATGGGGTGGTAGGAAAGGAGGATGGGAGGATTGGAGAGGGGGTGGGGTGGGAGGAGAGGAGGAGAGGAGGATTGGAGGAACAGAGGACCAGAGGAGAGGAGGATGGGAGGAGAATGGGAGGAGAGGAGGATTGGAGAGGGGATGGGGGGGTGGGAGGAGAGGAGAGGAAAGGTGAGGGGTGTAGGGTTGAAGAGAGGAGGATGGGATAAGAGGAGAAGAGGAGGATGGAAAGATTGGAGAGGGGATGGGGTGGGAGGAGAGTAAGATGGGAGGATTGGAGAGGGGTTGGGGTGGGGTGGGAGGAGAGGAGAGGAGGATCGGAGGAGAGGAGGATGGGAGGAGGACGATGGGAGGAGAGGAGGACAGACTTCCCCTGTGGTGTTGGAGTATAATCACTCCATCATTAACTTATCATCCCCATTTTCCAGTACTGTGAGCTTATTCCTTCTCTCCTCTACACTGCTGCAACTTCACATTTCAGCATGGTCAACATGTTGACCTTACTGTCTAGTGACGTAAACATAAATGGCAACCATCTGGGAAGCAAACATGGAACAAAATCACAATGCTAGCTTTCTCATCATCAGGAAATTAACAGACACAGTAATGTTGAGAGTGAGCGAGAGTAGCTCTCAGGTCTGTGTAAAAACCCCGGAGACAAAAGACTGTGCTTTAGTTTTCAGGTTGTCGGGTTTGTACCAGCATCTAACCTCCTCCCTAGTTAAAACAAACTCTCTGGCCCACAACTTCTGAGTCAGTCACTATAGCAACAGTTGCTGAGGCTGCTTTAGAGGACAAGCTGTCCTTTTATTTGTTTGAAACACTCCTTCACATATTCCTCATCACTCTCTAATCCCTCTCTTCTGTCCTTTCTTCTTGAGTACATTGTTCCTCTGTGCTTCTGTTGATCTCGTTCTCTCTCTTGCATTCCCCCTCTTCCCTCTTTCTCTGTATCTCTCACTCCTTCTTCAGTCTCTCTCTGTCTCTCTCTCTTTATGTCTCTCTTTGTCTCTCTCTCTTTCCGTCTCCCTCCTCTTTCCTCACGCCCACACCCAAACATCCTCAGCTGCCAGACTGCACCAACACCAATCTATATTGTTGATGCTTTTTGTTCCTATCTCCCTGATAACACTGTGTTTGATCCAGTGTTCTCCAGACTACATCATACATGTGGACAACAAAAGCCAGATCTGAGAAAAACTCACAACATAACAGTCAACTGAAATGACCGTTGACTGAAATAAAACTTTTCACAAAATTGAAGTAATACTTGTTCATAACAAAGCCAAAAACTCAGTCTGTTCTTCGCTTCTGTACTCTCAACTCTGTGGACTCAGACTGCATGTTGGGAAAAATTGTTTAGTAAGTTGATTAAATACACTTGTGCTAATATATTCAGCATTTTGTGAAAGAATGAACCAGGGGAAGGACGCAAATTGTCAACCCTTACCTGAAGAAAACTCTCTCGAGACTCAGAAGTTATATAACGACAGGAGAGAGGAAGAGGAGAAAGTGGAGGGAAGAGGAAAGAAGGATGGGAATAAAAATCACAAAAACTTTTCTAATCTTCTCTCACTCAGAGACAAATAACAATACTTGGCAGAACGTTGCATTATGCATAACATTAAATGGTGAGGTTACTCTATGACTCCCAGAGAGCTGTAGACCTAATGTTGTGACGTGAGACACATCCTTATGTGACGTTTAGGGAAGATCAGCGGTGGGATGCTGAAGACCTGTTGCTTCCTCTGTCCCTGCATCCTGAGCCTGTGATTGTTTAAGAGGATGCCATCTGTATCCTGAACCTGTGATTGGTTAAGAAGATGCCCGTCTTTATTCTGACCTTGTGATTGGTTAAGAGAATGCCAGTGTTTAACTGTGCCTTGGGGGGCACCATCCGGGCGGCGCAGCTGGCCCTGCTGAGAGCCTGAGGGGGTGAGAGGACGCTCCTCTGTTGTCCCGGGGGCTAGACATCACCCCTCTGGTTTCTAAGAAGGGCAGGGGACAGATGGAGAGGGGGAGAGGTGGATGGGGGAGGGGGAGAACGCTCTATACTTTGAGCCATGACATGCATCCAATGTAGAGAAGAGTTGACAAGCTGGTCAATGGGTTACTGAATGGGACTTTACAATTCATGCATCCCAAACTGTGCTCCCGAGTGGCGCAGCGTTCTAAGGCACTGTATCTCAGTGCTAGAGGCATCACTACAAACACCCTGGTTTGAATCCAGGCTGTATCACAACCGGCCGTGATTGGGAGTCCCATAGATCGGCACACAATTGACCCAGTGTTGTCCGGGTTTGCCCGGTGAAGGCCGTCATTGAAAATAAGAATTTGTTCTTCAACTGTCTTGCCTGGTTAAATAAAGGCTAAAAATGGTGGCTCTCTCACACACACATTCCAAGCCATTTAATGTATAATGAGTTACCAAAGCCAATTCTTTCTAGATATTTGACCTCTTTTCAAGTGAATGCACATGAATGACTACTCTCTCATCCTCACCCTGCTGACCCCTGGCTGCGTTACATTACATCATTGGTATATCATTCAAATAAAACTCATGTCTCCATACATTATGACTGATAGGTACTGTAATCATTTCCCAATCTGGCCCTCATAACATCATGGCCACCTAGTCATTCCCACCTTCCAATTGGCTCATTCATCCCCCCTCCTCTCCCCTGCAACTATTCCCAAATCGTTGCTGTAAATGAGAATGTCCTCAGTCAACTTGTTCAAAAAAATTGTTTTATTTTTTATAGACATGAACTAACCCCTAATAGGATATAAAGGATGAATATTTAAATATTAACCAAGTCCTAATAGGATAGAAAGGATGAATATTTACATATCATCCACACCCTACCTAATAGGATAGAAAGGAGGACGAATTGAAGTTGATTGATAGCTGTCATCTAGACAGAATCTACAATAGGCTATCTAAACCATAGAAATATAACCTATTATAACCTATTATGGTAGAAACATTTCTAATTGACATCTTACAGCCCTCCATGAACTTGACATGCACCTTCAGACATGCTTTATTCTAAGTGTTCTAGATGTTTTAGAATTTCTAGATGTTCTAAATGTTCTAGATGTTCAAGATGTTCTAAATGTTCTAGATGTTCTAGATGTTCTAAATGTTCTAGATGTTCTAAATGTTCTAGATGTTCTAAATGTTCTAAATGTTCTAGATGTTCTAGATGTTCTAAATGTTCTAGATGTTCTAAATGGTCTAGATGTTATAGAATTTATAGATGTTCTCTAGATGTTCTCTAGATGTTCTAAATGTTCTAGATATTCTAGATGTTCTCTAGATATTCTCTAGATGTTCTCTAGATGTTCTAAATGTTCTAGATGTTCTAAATGTTCTAGATGTTCTAAATGTTCTAGATATTATAGATATTATAGATGTTCTAAATGTTCTAGATGTTCTCTAGATGTTCTCTAGATGTTCTAAATGTTCTAGATATTCTAGATATTCTAGATGTTCTAGATGTTCTCTAGATGTTCTAAATGTTCTAGATGTTCTAAATGTTCTAGATATTCTAGATGTTCTCTAGATGTTCTCTATATGTTCTAAATGTTCTAGATATTCTAGATGTTCTAGATGTTCTCTAGATGTTCTCTAGATAATCTAAATGTTCTAGATGTTCTAGATGTTCTAAATGTTCTAAATGTTCTAGATGTTATAGATGTTCTCTATATGTTCTCTAGATGTTCTAAATATTCTAGATGTTCTAGATGTTCTAGATGTGCTAAATGTTCTAGATGTTCTAAATTTAATAATGTAATGCATTTATAACAGTTTTGTTATTTTAACCATCACAGGGAATCGAGAAGGTAAAAGCACATTGTTCCCGAGTGTCTTCCTCTCTCCATCCCTCCCTTCTTCCTGCCGTTTTGTCAAACAGGTGAGTAGGAAATGTGATTAATGAAATGTTAAATCCAGTCTTCCTGAGAAAACCAATGTGCTGCTGGGAGCGATGGAAGTACTCATTACTGACTCCCAGGAGGTAAAATACACCTGGTTTCAGAAAGGAGGAGAGGAAGGAATAGAAGCCGAAAGAGAGAGAGAGAGAACAAAGGAAGCAAACGTTACAAGTGTTTGACTTTCTTCCAAAATGTTGGAGGCAAAAAATAATCAATTTTAGAGTGTACAGGGTGAATAAGAGGATATGGCTAGGAAAAAGTTGGGTGGGGGAGAGAGAGATGGAGAGAGAGAGACGCGGCATCCCTTTGATGTTTTACAGCGCAATGTATCACTAAAGGAAACTCAAAGGCTTCTGTTAAAAATGCATGACACGCGCAACGGAAAAATAAATTACGAACTTTAAGAAATAAAGATCAACTGGCCCAACTTCAAAGAATAAACTTGGCTGAGGAAGATATTATTTTACTCAAAGCTCACTAATTACCCTTACACTGCAGGGTGTCAGCATCCGGGACTTTGATAAGTGACTGACAGTCAAGTGGACCAATCAGTAAAGAGATATCAGGGTGACAGACAGGGCTCATCCAATCCCAACACACACATGTAGTACAGAACCTAAAACGCAATCCAACAAAAATTCGACAAGAGGCAAATATTTTTCAGTATAGTGACAAGCATCACCAGCCATTAGAATAGAAGATAAACACTTTTATTAGAAGGCAATGGCTGCACCAACTGTGTGTGTGTGTTTGAATCACATATGCTGGCCCAAATTGTGCAATCTGGCAGTGGTCACAGACTCTAAACAGCCAGACCCTTTAAAAAGGTATTTTATTTTGTATTATGATCTCCTCTGTTGAAAACAGTCAAATTAGGCTTGAGGCTCAGGCCTTGATGTCTCTTTCTATTCAGAGTTCAGCTGAAGAGTTTGAAAACCCTGGGTGTTTCTATCAGAGAGAAGTGCTTCATTGTGATCAAAGTGGATAAAGGGCTGGGATAGGGCTGTGGTTCAGCTCTATAGCTACAGTTTGTGATCATAGAGGAGCTAGCCTCCCTTTTCACACCTCTAAACTGTGAAGGGGTTTGATAACCCTTTCAACCATATCTAGATTGTATAATTACCTAATCTAGATTGTATAATTGCCATATAGCACCTACTGTCAGAAACACTCAGTAAGTTATACATATGGCCCTATGCCAGGCTATAGCTACAGCACTGAGGTTTTCCTGGTCAGATAAAAAAACAGAAAAGAAAAGCTTGCCCCAGTGTCCTGGCTAAGTCCCCAACCTGGCCCCAGTGTCCCCAACCTGGCTAGAGGTGGCTCATGTACGGGGTATTAACCAGAGGTTCCTCATGTACGGTATATTAACCAGAGGTGGCTCATGTACGGCGTATTAACCAGAGGTGGCTCATGTACGGGTATTAATCAGAGGTGGCTCATGTACGGTGTATTAAACAGAGGTGGCTCATGTACGGCGTATTAACCAGAGGTGGCTCATGTACGGGTATTAATCAGAGGTGGCTCATGTACGGTGTATTAAACAGGGATGGCTCATGTACAGCTATTAATCAGAGGTGGCTCACGTACGGTGTATTAATCAGAGGTGGCTCATGTACGGGTATTAATCAGCGGTGGCTCATGTACGGGTATTAACCAGAGGTGGTTCATGTACGGTGTATTAAACAGAGTTGGCTCATGTATGGGTATTAACCAGAGGTGGCTCATGTACGGTGTATTAACCAGAGGTGGCTCATGTACGGTGTATTAACCAGAGGTGGCTCAGGTATGGGGTATTAACCAGAGGTGGCTCATGTATGGTGTCCTGTATGGTTCAGTTGGAAGAGCATGAAGATTGCGTTGTTCGGATTGTGGTTTCGATTCCCAGGGCTACCCCTACGCAGTAGTGGTGCGTGGGTAAAAGCAATGGGGAAGCCAAGCACCCCCCACCCCCAAAATAGCCATATTACTACCTATGCGTTGTCTGTTCTATAACCTGGTAATTCATATACCTTGCAACCGAGATATTTAGGCCTAAAGATCGAGACAATAAAAAGACACAGTGGCAGAATAACTTCAACCACTGTTTCATCACAAAACCAGATAGAAACCTCTACACAGCGAAGTCCACAAAGCATTTTGCATTTACAGTAACAGACAGTTACATGACCTACAGCATGGTCAAGCAAGTTAATGTTTCTGACATTTTCAGACCACTTAACAACTATTGATTTAGAACCACAGAGAGCTACAGCAAGTCACAAAGAAAACAGGAGCTGCCTCCACTATTCCAGCACCATTTCAACTTCAACATTTCAACATCATCAAATCACCTCTGCTTAATCTAATACAGTGACAACAAAAAGATACCAAAAACTATTTAGTCCAATCAACGTAAGCTTCATATGATGTAGCTGTCCATGGTTCTGTGTGTGCGTGCACATTCATGCAAGTAGAAAAACATGTTGACTCACCCTACTTGCCATCCTCCTCTCTTTCATGTTGATGGAACTCTCTATCACTCGTACATACAGTACACCCTTTTATTTTTTGTTGTCCAAGGCTACCTGGCCAAAATGCTAACTCGCTAGCCTAACTCCAATTAATTTTTACATTTAAATTTCACCTTTATTTAACTAGGTAGGCAAGTTGAGAACAAGTTCTCATTTATAATTGCGACCTGGCCAAGATAAAGCAAAGCAGTTCGACACATACAACAACACAGAGTTACACATGGAGTAAAACAAACATACAGTCAATAATAAGTATATACAAATATATAAAAAAAATAAGTATATACAATGTGAGCAAATGAGGTGAGATAAGGGAGGTAAAGGCAAAAAAAAGGCCATGGTGGCGAAGTAAATACAATATAGCAAGTACAACACTGGAATGGTAGATTTGCAGTGGAAGAATGTGCAAAGTAAAGATAGAAATAATGGGGTGCAAAGGAGCAAAATAAATAAATAAATACAGTAGGGGGAGAGGTAGTTGTTTGGGCTAAATTATAGATGGGCTATGTACAGGTGCAGTAATCTGGGAGCTGCTCTAACAGCTGGTGCTTAAAGCTAGTGAGGGAGATAAGTGTTTCCAGTTTCAGAGATTTTTGTAGTTCATTCCAGTCATTGGCAGCAGAGAACTGGAAGGAGAGGCGGCCAAAGGAAGAATTGGTTTTGGGGTCGACCAAAGAGATATACCTGCTGGAGAGCGTGCTACAGGTGTGTGCTGCTATGGTGACCAGCAAGCTGAGATAAGGGGGGACTTTACCTAGCAGGGTCTTGTAGATGACCTGGAGCCAGTGGGTTTGGCAACGAGTATGAAGCGAGGGCCAGCCAACGAGAGCGTACAGGTCGCAGTGGTGGGTAGTATATGGGGCTTTGGTGACAAAACGGATGGCACTGTGATAGACTGCATCCAATTTATTGAGTAGGGTATTGGAGGCTATTTTGTAAATGACATCGCCGAAGTCGAGGATCGGTAGGATGGTCAGTTTTACAAGGGTATGTTTGGCAGCATGAGTGAAGGATGCTTTGTTGCGAAATAGGAAGCCAATTCTAGATTTAACTTTGGATTGGAGATGTTTGATGTGAGTCTGGAAGGAGAGTTTACAGTCTAACCAGACACCTAGGTATTTGTAGTTGTCCACATATTCTAAGTCAGAACCGTCCAGAGTAATGATGGTGGACGGGCGGGCAGGTGCAGACAGCGATCGGTTGAAGAGCATGCATTTAGTTTTACTTGTATTTAAGAGCAATTGGAGGCCACGGAAAGAGAGTTGTATGGCATTGAACCTCGTCTGGAGGTGTCCAAAGAAGGGCCAGAAGTATACAGAATGGTGTCGTCTGCGTAGAGGTGGATCAGAGACTCACCAGCAGCAAGAGCGACATCATTGATGTATACAGAGAAGAGAATCTGTCCAAGAATTGAACCCTGTGGCACCCCCATAGAGAGTGCCAGAGGCCCGGACAACAGGCCCTCCGATTTGACACACTGAACTCTATCAGAGAAGTAGTTGGTGAACCAGGCGAGGCAATCATTTGAGAAACCAAGGCTATCGAATCTGCCGATGAGGATGTGGTGATTGACAGAGTCGAAGGCCTTGGCCAGGTCAATGAATACGGCTGCAAATTATTGTTTCTTATTGATGGCGGTTAGGATATCGTTTAGGACCTTGAGCGTGACTGAAGTGCACCTATGACCAGCTCTGAAACCAGATTGCATAGCGGAGAAGGTACGGTGGGATTCGAAATGGTCGGTAATCTGTTTGTTGACTTGGCTTTCGAAGACCTTAGAAAGGCAGGGTAGGATAGATATAGGTCTGTAGCAGTTTGGGTCAAGAGTGTCCCCCCCTTTGAAAAAGGGGATGACTGCAGCTGCTTTCCAATCTTTGGGAATCTCAGACGAGACGAAAGAGAGGTTGAACAAGCTAGTAATAGGGGTTGCAACAATTTCGGCAGATAATTTTAGATAATTTTGTCTAGCCTGGCTGATTTGTAGGGGTCCAGATTTTGAAGCTCTTTCAGAACATCAGCTGACTGGATTTGGGAGAAGGAGAAATGGGGAAGGCTTGGGCGAGTTGCTGTGGGGGGGTGCAGTGCTGTTTGACCGGGTTTGGGGTAGCCAGGTGGAAAGCATGGCCAGCCGTAGAAAAATGCTTATTGAAATTCTCAATTATAGTGGATTTATCGGTGGTGACAGTGTTTCCTGTCCTCAGTGCAGTGGGCAGCTGGGAGGTGTTCTTATTCTCCATGGACTTTACAGTTTCCCAGAACTTTTTTGAGTTTGTGTTGCAGGAAGCAAATTTCTGCTAGAAAAAGCTAATCTTGGCTTTTCTAACTGCCTGTGTATATTGGTTTCTAGCTTCCCTGAAAAGTTGCACATCACGGGGGCTGTTCGATGCTAATGCAGAACGCCATAGGATGTTTTTGTGTTGGTTAAGGGCAGTCAGGTCTGGAGAGAACCAAGGGCTATATCTGTTCCTGGTTCTACATTTCTTGAATGTGGCATGCTTATTTAAGATGGTGAGGAATGCATAAAAAAAAATTACCAGGCATCCTCTACTGATGGGATGAGATCAATATCGTTCCAGGAAACCCCGGCCAGGTCGATTAGAAAGTCCTGCTCGCTGAAGTGTATCAGGGAGCGTTTGACAGTGATGAGTGGAGGTCGTTTGACCGCTGACCCATTACGGATGCAGGCAATGAGGCAGTGATCGCTGAGATATTGGTTGAAAACAGCAGAGGTGTATTTAGAGGGCAAGTTGGTTAGGATGATATCTATGAGGATGCCCGTGTTTACGGCTTTGGGGTGGTACCTGGTAGGTTCATTGATAATTTGTGTGAGATTGAGGGCATCAAGCTTAGATTGTAGGATGGCTGGGGAGTTAAGCATGTTCCAGTTTAGGTCGCCTAGCAGCACGAGCTCTGAAGATAGATGGGGGGCAATCAGTTCACATATGGTGTCCAGAGCACAGCTGGGGGCAGAGGGTGGTCTTTAGCAGGCGGCGATTCAGACAGCTAGCTGAGCCATCGGTAGCAAGCTAGCATAGGATGGAAGTCTGATTTTAGCCACCTCGTGCGTTTCCGACGGTAGATTAGTGGGGTTTCATGTGGTAGAGGGGATCAATCCAATTGGCAAAATAGATATAGTTATAGTGACCAAAGAAAAACTGTCTGGCTAGCTTCTGGTAGCTTCTGTGGATTTCAGATTTGAGGTAAATAATACTTTTTAAAATAATTGGTGAGGCGGGGCAACGCTAGCTAGTTAACATTAGCCTTCTACATCTAGATACATATTGAACTTCCATCCTCTCAGGCCAGGGGCACAACAATGTATGAATTAATGGTTGGATCAGAATCGCCTTTACAATCATTGGCCAGTTCGGAGAATTACGTCCAAATCCCCATCTCCATCCATGGCTAATCTAAGAAAGGGCTAGTTTTAGCTAGCTAGCTAGCCACCGGAGGAAAACAACACAACGAGATACAACAATTCCAATGTTTCCGTCAATTACGTATTTCTCTTAATCCGTTGTGATATGAGTGAAGCCAAAATCCAAGCTGGCTTCCTTTGGCACTTTTTGTTGGTGCGCCAGGACCATTCACAGTTTAGCTCAATGCTGATTGGCTAATTTTGGATGCTTTTTTATCAAGGGAGGCCAAATGCTTGCTGGCTTCCATTGCCTTCAATGCTACTGGCGGCAACAATGTCATACTTGTTTGGACCAGACAGCATCAGATAGATGGCCTACACGTAGAGAGACAGAGGGCGCTGTGTCGCTCGCTCTGAAGCCTTATCCTGTGAGATACATTCAGCCTCTTGCAAATTGAAGGAAAATTATGAAACCCCCCCCCAACATTTTTGGGGGAGAAGCCTGGCTTCACTTGACACCATTCCACTTACTTAAAACGTATGATAAAAACATCTGCTAAATGGCATATATTATTATATTTATATATTTGATTAGTTGTGGAGGGTTATGTGATTTTTGTTCATTTTACTGGAGATTCATATTCAATTTGCTCTGAGTGGAATCACTTCAAGTTCAACCACATGGGATATTAATAGGGCAACATTTGGAGAATTCAGGGAATGCGTCCCAAATTGCATCCTATTCCCTATGTAGTGCATTACTTTTGACCTAGGCCCATAGGGACACAAACAGTTGTTTTCTGCATTCAATTTCTAAGAAACCTAATCCTTTGAATGTGAAATAATTTCCAGCTGGAGTTGATCAACGGGAGGCTGAGCACACAGTGACTAAACTAAATCTCAGGAGGATATGAATAAAACACAAGCGATAAAATGAGAGAAGAGGGGAAATGGAGTAGGGGAGAAAGGATAACAAAACATGATTCCTACAGAGAGCCTAACCCCTCCACCTCCCGTTGCCCCCCGTTGCCTGCACACCCTCATGCATTCACTCTCGAAAATGCAGGCACCCAAAATCTAATCGGCTTAGCCCAGCCTGGCGCGTTGGGTGTTCTCACCAGTGTGTGTGATGGGAGGGGGTAAGCCGACTGGCATTTCGGCACAGCTGCGGACATCTTAGGGGCCCTCCAGGGTAGGTTGGCACATTTGTGTGTGTGCATGTGTGTGTGGAGGGTGAGCCGGGAACCAGAATGTATATGAAGCAGTGGGTTGTAGGCCTGCGGCCCACAGCTGGGGTGACATTCTCTCTCTCTCTCTCTCTCTCTCTCTCTCTCTCTCTCTCTCTCTCTCTCTCTCTCTCTCTCTCTCTCTCTCTCGCTCTCTCTCTCTCTCTCTTTCTCTCTTGTAGGGGTTGGTAATGTTCTTTAGTTGTACAGTGATTGGCTCAGTGTTCTGTCACGCATGGGGACACAGAGTCACCTGCAAAGCTAAGTGTGGAGCTTGAAAATTCTAGCCCCTTTGGTGCTTCCATAGAGTTACATTAGAAGTATCCATCCAAGAAGGCTCAAGGTCATTGGCCACAGATAAAATGATGTCAAATCACTTTATATCGACAGTAGCTTTGATTGGACGGATCATGTCAACATCATACAGTACTTTCAAAATCTTAGCTAGGAGTCATCATCATGAATCAAGTCGACAATCTACTGGCAAATCCTTTTTAATCCTTGTCATAAAATAATGAAGAGAAATTATAGATAAAACGTATCGGTGCTCATCGGCCATTGGACATAAACATTACATAACAAGTTGGAAATCGCAAATTCAACATTGAGTGGTTTGGAAGGAATCAGTGGATAACTGCAAGCATTGCAAAGCAATCATTAGCCTGCTATTCAGCGGAATGGCTTTGTGGTCCCAAATCTGGGTTTAAGGGTCTCTTTTCCAAACTTAAAATGATAAACTTTCTGCATTGGCAATACTGTCATTCCAGCATGATTTCTGCCATGCTCAAATATAGCTGTTACTCAGAACAGGGAAATCTGACTTCGGTGAGTTCAAGACAAGCTTTGACTGGGAAAATAATGTTTTAACTGTCATCCAATTTGGAATTGTAAATCGGGAACTCGGGCCTCTTTCTAGAGCTACGACCTGAAGATCACTGACGTCATCATGATTCAACCTTTTTTTCCCAGAGTTCCCAGTTTTCTTGATAGCACCAAAAATCCAGAGAATGACAGATTTGATGACAAATTTGACAACAACATTTTCCCATGATGGACAGCCGCACCAGCTTTATGTTCAAGTGACCACAGCACAACAAGATGAGTCTAAAAATGTATTGTATGCTGCTGCATAAATTATATAATATGCCAGGATGGTACGTATACTGTAGCTAAGAAAGTAATACTAAGTGTATATTGTGTAGTAAGCTGTTAGTAGCCCATGTGCCTCATCCTAATAATTTGATATATTTTCCCCTCTTAATTCAGCCTACTGTTCTGACTTGGTGGTGCACATGTAGCATATGACCTGTTTTAGAGAAATGTAATCATCAAATATTGTAAGAGCTTTCATTGTCTGCTTATATGCCCCTTTTATTTATCCTACGGTTCTGACTTGGTGTACAGGGAGAACACTGTAAGAACGGCCAATGTTCTGAATTCTGTCGCTGTACATTTCTTATCTACAGAATTCTGTGGCTGAACTAATACTTATATTGACTACGTCCGTCTTAGGATTGCCTCTTATACGCTTGTCGTCCCCTTATGCCATAGTTTGTACATCTCAATTGTCAGTAGAAGCCACATTTGTTTAAGCAAGTCAGCCATTTCAGCTAAAAGGCAGTAAATGAGGCTGAATGAACTGTTTCGCTGCCAGACAAAGCTGATAGCCAGGTGTTGCAGTGGTAAGTTGTTGGGGCAGCTTTTGAGACTGCTGTTGGGGCAGCTTTATGTAAAATATTTTATCAGTCGTCTTCCTCAAATGAAGGGGATGATGATGCAATCTTTGCAATTGGAAGGGAATCGAATTTCATTGGTCCTCAACTCGTGGCTCAGACACTTCATTCAAGATAAATGGAGTTAGCCCTAAGTTAGCCTGCCACGGAGCGGCTTAGTTCTGAAGTATTCGTTGCCATAAAGGTGGCAATGAAGGTGAGCCACTTTGGAGGTACTGGTTATCCTGAGTTGAACACAGAGGAGTTTGAGAAGTTACCTCGCTAAATCCTTGACCAAAGTTCCTTTCTAACTTCTTGACTACATTTACCAAGCTAACTTCTTGACCACAGTGACCTCTCTAATTCCTTGACCAAAGTGTCCTCTCTAACTTCTTGACTAAATTTACCTAGCTAACTTCTTGACCACAGTGACCTCTCTAACTCCTTGACCAAAGTGACCTCTCTAACTCCTTGACCAAAGTGACCTCTCTAACTCCTTGACCAACGTGATCTCTCTAACTTCTTGACCAAAGTGTCCTCTCTAACTTTTTGACCAGTGGCCTCTCTAACTCCTTGACCAATGTGACCTCTCTAACTTCTTGACCAGTGACTTCTCTAACTCCTTGACCAACGTGATCTGTCTAACTCCTTGACCAAAGTGACCTCTCTAACTCCTTGACCAGACTTCTCTAACTCCTTGACTAAAGTGACCTCTCTAACTCCTTGACCAACGTGACCTCTCTAACTCCTTGACCAACGTGATCTCTCTAACTTCTTGACCAGTGACTTCTCTAACTCCTTGACCAACGTGATCTGTCTAACTCCTTGACCAAAGTGACCTCTCTAACTCCTTGACCAACGTGATCTGTCTAACTCCTTGACCAAAGTGACCTCTCTAACTCCTTGACCAACGTGACTTCTCTAACTCCTTGACTAAAGTGACCTCTCTAACTCTTTGACCAAAGTCACCTCTCTAAATCCTTGACCAAAGTGATCTCTCTAACTCCTTGACCAAAGTGATCTCTCTAAATCCTTGACCAAAGTGACCTCTCTAACTCCTTGACCAAAGTGATCTCTCTAAATCCTTGACCAAAGTGACCTCTCTAACTCCTTGACCAAAGTGATCTCTCTAACTCCTTGACCAAAAGTGAGCTCTCTAACTTCTTGGCTGAATTTACATCTCTAACTCATTGGCCAAAGTGAACTCTCTAACTCCTTGACCAAAGTGACCTCTCTAAATCCTTGACCAAAGTGATCTCTCTAACTCCTTGGCCAAAGTGACCTCTCTAACTCCTTGACCAGTGACTTCTCTAACTCCTTGACCAAAGTGAACTCTCTAACTCATTGAGCAAAGTGAAATCTCTAACTTCTTGACCAAAGTGACCTCTTTAACTCCTTGACTGAAGTGACCTCTCTAACTTCTTGACCACATTGCCCTCTCTAACCCCTTGGTCAAAGTGACCTCTCTAACTCATTGGCCAAAGTGACCTCTCTAACTTATTGACCACATTGACCTCTCTAACTCCTTGACTTAGGTGACCTCTCTATCTTCTTGGCTGAAGTGACCTCTCTAAGTCTTTGACCTAAGTGATCTCTCTAACTCCTTGACCAGTGACTTCTCTAACTCCTTGACCAAAGTGACCTCTCTAACTTATTGACCACATTGACCTCTCTAACTCCTTGACTTAGGTGACCTCTATCTTCTTGACCGAAGTGATCTCTCTAACTCCTTGACCAAAGTGAACTCTCTAACTCCTTGACCAAAGTGATCTCTCTAACTCCTTGACCGAAGTGATCTCTCTAACTCCTCTAACTCCTCTGATTTGTGGTATAGGCTCAGATACAAACCTCTAAGACCTTCTGATAAAGGAGAATAACACACACACACCCACACTTATCCACACACTCCAGACCTAAAGAAGCTAGTTTGTTACACCAGATGGAACTACCTTTCATTACAGTTAATGAATCTCATCTAGGCTTGGAGGAGAGGAGAGAGATAGGGGAGATATTCCACTTTTAATCTGACTAATGATAATAATGAACTAATGAAGACCGGAGGGCTGATGGGGACTTGGGAGTCTGTCTGTCTGTGTCTGTGTGCGTGTGCGTGTTCGTGTGTGTGTGCTCCCGAGTGGTGCAGCGGTCTACGGCACTGCATCTCAGTGCAAGAGGTATCACTACAGTCCCTAGTTCAAATCCAGGCTGTAACACATCCAATTGTGATTGGGAGTCCCATAGGGCGGTGCGCAATTGGCCCAGTGTTGTCCCCATTTGCCCGGGGTAGGCTGTCACTGTAAATAAGAATATGTTCTTAACTGACCAGCCTAATTTGAAAAAAAATGGTGTGTTGTGATCTTCTCCTATGGTCCTGGATACTCACAAGGACAGGTTTCTGATTTCTTGATTTTATTACTCAAGGACTTGATTATTATTTGATTCATTAATTAAATCAGACTTTTTACTTCACTGTCCCCGCGAACAGACCAGAGACAGGTTCATAGCTTCAACTTCATCAAGCCACCCGTTGAGCCTAATCGTCGTGTGTTATTCATGCTAATCCATTACTGTTCTCATGCATTATTGCTTAAGTATTCATTGTGTATTTTCACAGTCGTTAATTCTCTGAGAAACCATGTCTTAACGTATCATTGTTTGACAGAAGCCATGTTTGAAAGCAAATGTGCTCCTCGGGGTATTTTATAACGCTTAATAAATAAGGAAAGACTGGGGAGTGAGGAGTGAATTAAATGCATCAGATCATGAATTAGTAAAGACAGTTTGCCATCTCCAACCTAAGGGCTGCTGAGGAGACATGCAATGGTTTAATAGTGTTAGTCTATAGGCCACAGCCCTGGAGAACACCCACACAGACACACACACAGTCGCTGTGAAAGCCTGTTGGTTTTTAACAGCAGACACACACCACCAGATGAGTCTGTTAAATGTTACCTATTTGTGTTGTATTTTAAAACACCTCAGGCCAGTAGTAAAAGCTTGGGTAATGCAAATCAGTGTTCCCGTTTCCCAGCAGGGCCAGAGTCCACTGTATTGATCTGCTGTTCATCTGGTTAAAAATGGCCACTGGACACACTCCAGAAAATATGTAACAATCACTAAGAATCTCCTGGCAGAGAATAGGAAAATAATGGCCCCATAATAGACTAAAATAATAGAAAATTGAAATAGACAAATGCAAACTTCCTTCAGATTAATTTTCAGCTTTACATCATCAGATGTCACAAAGTGCTTATACACAAACCTAGCCTAAAACTGGACAACACTGATCTACTGCCCACACTGCAAATGTGACAAAGGATACTTTTCATAGATAGCATGTATATGAAAGAGAGAGAGAGAGAGAGAGAGAGAGAGAGAGAGAGAGAGAGAGAGAGAGAGAGAGAGAGAGAGAGAGAGAGAGAGAGAGAGAGAGAGAGAGAGAGAGAGAGAGAGAGAGAGAGAGAGAGAGAGTTTCTGTATGTCAGGGTGGGGGGTCGTGTTCATGTTTTTCTGTCCTGCTGGGCTGACTGTGTCTTCCAACACTTCACTAGGGATGACAGGGGGAATAGTCTGGCCAATTAGGCTACAGAAACTGAAAGAGAGATGGAGGGAGAGATGGAGAGATGGAAAGAGAGAGATGGATGGGGGGAAGAGAGAGAGGAAGTGAGAGAGAGATGGAGGGATGGGAGAGGAGAGGCTAACACTGCAGGTACATGTCAGCAGGGAAGATAATAGTGTATTTATGTGTGTGTGTGGGTGTATGGACATGTTTAACTATTCTTGTGGGGACTAGAAGGGACATTAAGTCCCCACGAGGTCAAATACTATTTCTAGGGGGTTTAGGGTTAAGGTTAGAATTAGTGTTCGAGTTAGAATTACATTAAGGGTTAGGAGCTAGGGTTAGGTTTAGTGTTAAGGTTACGTTTTTGGGTTAGGGTTAGAGTACCGGTTAGAGTTAGGTTTAGGGTTTGGGTAAATAAGAATGGGACTGAAATGTGTCCCCCCACGAGGTTAGCTGAACAAGACTGTGTGTGTGTGTGTGTGTGTGTGTGTGTGTGTGTGTGTGTGTGTATGTGTGTACAGTGAGGGAAAAAAGTATTTGATCCCCTGCTGATTTTGTACGTTTGCCCACTGACAAAGAAATGATCAGTCTATAATTTTAATGGTAGGTTTATTTGAACAGTGAGAGACAGAATAACAACAAAAATATCCAGAAAAACGCATGTCAAAAATGTTATAAATTGATTTGCATTTTAATGAGGGAAATAAGTATTTGACCCCCTCTCAATCAGAAAGATTTCTGGCTCCCAGGTGTCTTTCATACAGGTAACGAGCTGAGATTAGGAGCACACTCTTAAAGGGAGTGCTCCTAATCTCAGTTTCTTACCTGTATAAAAGACACCTGTCCACAGAAGCAATCAATCAATCAGATTCCAAACTCTCCACCATGGCCAAGACCAAAGAGCTCTCCAAGGATGTCAGGGACAAGATTGTAGATCTACACAAGGCTGGAATGGGCTACAAGACCATTGCCAAGCAGCTTGGTGAGAAGGTGACAACAGTTGGTGCGATTATTCGCAAATGGAAGAAACACAAAACAACTGTCAAACTCCCTTGGCCTAGGGCTCCATGCAAGATCTCACCTCGTGGAGTTGCAATGATCATGAGAATGGTGAGGAATCTGCCCAGAACTAAACAGGAGGATCTTGTCAATGATCTCAAGGCAGCTGGGACCATAGTCACCAAGAAAACAATTGGTAACACACTACGCCGTGAAGGACTGAAATCCTGCAGCGCCCGCAAGGTCCCCCTGCTCAAGAAAGCTCATATACATACCCGTCTGAAGTTTGCCAATGAACATCTGAATGATTCAGAGGACAACTGGGTGAACGTGTTGTGGTCAGACGAGACCAAAGTGGAGTTCTTTGGCATCAACTCAACTTGCCGTGTTTGGAGGAGGAGGAATGCTGCCTATGACCCCAAGAAACCATCCCCACCGTCAAACATGGAGGTGGAAACATTATGCTTTGGGGGTGTTTTTCTGCTAAGGGGACAGGACAACTTCACCGCATCAAAGGGACGATGGACGGGGCCATGTACCGTCAAATCTTGGGTGAAAACCTCCTTCCCTCAGCCAGGGCATTGAAATGGGTCGTGGATGGGTATTCCAGCATGACAATGACCCAAAACACACGGCCAAGGCAACAAAGGAGTGGCTCAAGAAAAAGCACATTAAGGTCCTGGAGTGGCCTAGCCAGTCTCTAGACCTTAATCCTATAGAAAATCTGTGGAGGGAGCTGAAGGTTCGAGTTGCCAAACGTCAGCCTCGAAATCTTAATGACTTGAAGAAGATCTGCAAAGAGGAGTGGGACAAAATCCCTCCTGAGATGTGTGCAAACCTGGTGGCCAACTACAAGAAACATCTGACCTCTGTGATTGCCAACAAGGGTTTTGCCACCAAGTACTAAGTCATGTTTTGAAGAGGGGTCAAATACTTATTTCCCTCATTAAAATGCAAATCAATTTATAACATTTTTGACATGTGTTTTTCTGGATTTTTTTGTTGATATTCTGTCTCTCACTGTTCAAATAAACATACCATTAAAATTACAGACTGATCATTTCATTGTCAGTGGGCAAACGAACAAAATCAGCAGGGGATCAAATACTTTTTTCCCTCACTGTATGTGTATATGTGAAGGAGAGAGAGAGAGAGACAGACAGATAGACAGACAGAGAAAGGGGGGGGGTGGAAGAGGTGGAGGTAAATTGGTCTCTCTCCTATGGCTCTATAGACAGCCTGACAATGACATCCCTCTGAGAAAACTCCATACACAGGGCCTACAGGGAGATAAGAGGTGTGTGTGTGTGTGTGTGTGTGTGTGTGTGTGTGTGTGTGTGTGTGTGTGTGTGTGTGTGTGTGTGTGTGTGTGTGTGTGTGTGTGTGTGTGTGTGTGTGTGTGTGTGTGTGTGTGTGTGTGTGTGTGTGTGTGTGTGTGTGTGTGTGTGTGTGTGTGTGTGTGTGTGTGTGTGTGTGTGTGTTCTGTTCCTCCAAATCCCCTCAGAATGAAACCAGGCCTCCTTGGGCATATAGAACATTCATCACATTTAACAGTAGTGATTTTGTTAGTTCCAAGCACTTTTCTCAATTACGTCTTCACAACACTATAGCCTGACAACCACAACAGCAAACAATTTCAAACGAAATCAACAGATCATAAACGTCTCCATTTTGGAACAGGATGACAGGGATTGAAGGGTTTTTCATCTATCGAGACTCATTGTGGTGAGAGTTTGTGTGATATTGTCTGGTTCTGAATATTTTTTGCATGCATTCATGCACACACACACACACACACACACACACACACACACACACACACACACACACACACACACACACACACACATTTACACACACACACACATTTACACACACACACGGTTCATCACAGTGTAACGGTTCAATAACTACAGACGCTGGGAGACGGGAAGCAAGTACAGGGTGAGGATTTAATGATAAATAGACATGACACAAAACAAGAACAGCGTCTGGAAAAGAGACACAATACAGCATCAATGCAGACACAGGGATGAAACTGAGGTAGTGACAGATATAGGGGAGGCAATCAATGAGGTGATGGAGTCCAGGTGAGTCTGAAGAAGCGCTGCTGCGTGACAAGAAGCGCTGCGCGTGACAATGGTGACATGTGTGCGCAATGATGAGCAGCCTCGAACACCAGAGAGGGGAGCAGGAGCAAACGTGACACTACCCCCCCCCCCCCCCCCCCCTAGAGGCGCCACCTGGTGTCTTACCTGGGCGAGCCTGACGAGCCGGCCGAGGCGCGGGACCCTGCCGAGCCGGCTGAGGCATGGGAGCCTGATGAGCCAGCTGAGGCATCCCCGGTTGCTTCCGCAGCGGCACCCGGACCCAACATCACCAACCAAAACAAAAAACTCCCTGATGCTTAAAATTGTGGAGTTAGCATTCGGTAAGGACAGACGCTGGGAGACGAGAAGTAAGTACAGGGAGTGAATATTTAATAAATAAACAGATAGGAAATGGAACACATAACAGCATTGATGCTGACTGTGGAAAGAAACTGAGGAAGTGAAAGACATTGGGGAGGTAATTAATGACATGATGGAGTCCAGGTGAGTCCAATGAAGCTCTGATGCGCATAACGATGGTTACAGGTGTGCGTAATGATAAGTAGCCTGGCGACCTCGAGCGCCAGAGAGGGGGAGCGGGAGCAGACGTGACACACAATGGGCTAGGCAGATTGACAGTTTGTACCTGCCTGCTGGTCTGTTCTGATCCTCAGCCTCAGTGATTCCATTTGAGCAGATGAATAGAGAGAGACTGTTGTGGCAAACAACAGACTACTTTATTCTATTCTGTCACAGGACTGGGGCTAGGGCACGGTGGTGTTGACTGTTCTATTCTGTCACAGGACTGGGGCTAGGGCACGGTGGTGTTGACTGTTCTGTTCTATCACAGGACTGGGACTAGGGCACGGTGGTGTTGACTGTTCTATTCTGTCACAGGACTGGGGCTAGGGCACGGTGGTGTTGACTGTTCTGTTCTATCACAGGACTGGGGCTAGGGCACGGTGGTGTTGACTGTTCTATTCTGTCACAGGACTGGGGCTAGGTCACGGTGGTGTTGACTGTTCTATTCTGTTACAGGACTGGGGCTAGGGCACGGTGGTGTTGACTGTTCTATTCTGTCACAGGACTGGGGCTAGGGCACGGTGGTGTTGACTGTTCTATTCTGTCACAGGACTAGGGCTAGGGCACGGTGGTGTTGACTGTTCTATTCTGTCACAGGACTGGGGCTAGGGCACGGTGGTGTTGACTGTTCTATTCTGTCACAGGACTGGGGCTAGGGCACGGTGGTGTTGACTGTTCTGTTCTATCACAGGACTGGGGCAAGGGCACGGTGGTGTTGACTGTTCTATTCTGTCACAGGACTGGGGCTAGGGCACGGTGGTGTTGACTGTTCTGTTCTGTTACAGGACTGGGGCTAGGGCACGGTGGTGTTGACTGTTCTATTCTGTTACAGGACTGGGGCTAGGGCACAGTGGTGTAGACTGTTCTATTCTATCACAGGACTGGGGCTAGGGCACGGTGGTGTTGACTGTTCTATTCTGTCACAGGACTGGGGCTAGGGCACGGTGGTGTTGACTGTTCTACTCTGTCACAGGACTGGGGCTAGGGCACGGTGGTGTTGACTGTTCTGTTCTATCACAGGACTGGGACTAGGGCACGGTGGTGTTGACTGTTCTATTCTGTCACAGGACTAGGGCTAGGGCACGGTGGTGTTGACTGTTCTGTTCTATCACAGGACTGGGGCTAGGGCACGGTGGTGTTGACTGTTCTATTCTGTCACAGGACTGGGGCTAGGGCACGGTGGTGTTGACTGTTCTGTTCTATCACAGGACTGGGGCTAGGTCACGGTGTTGTTGACTGTTCTATTCTGTTACAGGACTGGGGCTAGGGCACGGTGGTGTTGACTGTTATATTCTGTCACAGGACTGGGGCTAGGGCACGGTGGTGTTGACTGTTCTATTCTGTCACAGGACTAGGGCTAGGGCACGGTGGTGTTGACTGTTCTATTCTGTCACAGGACTGGGGCTAGGGCACGGTGGTGTTGACTGTTCTATTCTGTCACAGGACTGGGGCTAGGGCACGGTGGTGTTGACTGTTCTGTTCTATCACAGGACTGGGGCTAGGGCACGGTGGTGTTGACTGTTCTATTCTGTCACAGGACTAGGGCTAGGGCACGGTGGTGTTGACTGTTCTGTTCTGTTACAGGACTGGGGCTAGGGCACGGTGGTGTTGACTGTTCTATTCTGTTACAGGACTGGGGCTAGGGCACAGTGGTGTTGACTGTTCTATTCTATCACAGGACTGGGGCTAGGGCACGGTGGTGTTGACTGTTCTATTCTGTCACAGGACTAGGGCTAGGGCACGGTGGTGTTGACTGTTCTATTCTGTCACAGGACTGGGGCTAGGGCACGGTGGTGTTGACTGTTCTATTCTATCACAGGACTGGGGCTAGGGCACGGTGGTGTTGACTGTTCTATTCTATCACAGGACTGGGGCTAGGGCACGGTGGTGTTGACTGTTCTATTCTATCACAGGACTGGGGCTAGGGCACGGTGGTGTTGACTGTTCTATTCTGTCACAGGACTGGGGCTAGGTCACGGTGGTGTTGACTGTTCTGTTCTATCACAGGACTGGGGCTAGGGCACGGTGGTGTTGACTGTTCTATTCTGTCACAGGACTGGGGCTAGGGCACGGTGGTGTTGACTGTTCTATTCTGTCACAGGACTGGGGCTAGGGCACGGTGGTGTTGACTGTTCTATTCTGTCACAGGACTGGGGCTAGGGCACGGTGGTGTTGACTGTTCTATTCTGTCACAGGACTGGGGCTAGGGCACGGTGGTGTTGACTGTTCTATTCTATCACAGGACTGGGGCTAGGGCACGGTGGTGTTGACTGTTCTATTCTATCACAGGACTGGGGCTAGGGCACGGTGGTGTTGACTGTTCTATTCTATCACAGGACTGGGGCTAGGGCACGGTGGTGTTGACTGTTCTATTCTGTCACAGGACTGGGGCTAGGGCACGGTGGTGTTGACTGTTCTGTTCTATCACAGGACTGGGGCTAGGGCACGGTGGTGTTGACTGTTCTATTCTGTCACAGGACTGGGGCTAGGGCACGGTGGTGTTGACTGTTCTGTTCTATCACAGGACTGGGGCTAGGTCACGGTGTTGTTGACTGTTCTATTCTGTTACAGGACTGGGGCTAGGGCACGGTGGTGTTGACTGTTATATTCTGTCACAGGACTGGGGCTAGGGCACGGTGGTGTTGACTGTTCTATTCTGTCACAGGACTAGGGCTAGGGCACGGTGGTGTTGACTGTTCTATTCTGTCACAGGACTGGGGCTAGGGCACGGTGGTGTTGACTGTTCTATTCTGTCACAGGACTGGGGCTAGGGCACGGTGGTGTTGACTGTTCTGTTCTATCACAGGACTGGGGCTAGGGCACGGTGGTGTTGACTGTTCTATTCTGTCACAGGACTGGGGCTAGGGCACGGTGGTGTTGACTGTTCTGTTCTGTTACAGGACTGGGGCTAGGGCACGGTGGTGTTGACTGTTCTATTCTGTTACAGGACTGGGGCTAGGGCACAGTGGTGTTGACTGTTCTATTCTATCACAGGACTGGGGCTAGGGCACGGTGGTGTTGACTGTTCTATTCTGTCACAGGACTAGGGCTAGGGCACGGTGGTGTTGACTGTTCTATTCTGTCACAGGACTGGGGCTAGGGCACGGTGGTGTTGACTGTTCTATTCTATCACAGGACTGGGGCTAGGGCACGGTGGTGTTGACTGTTCTATTCTATCACAGGACTGGGGCTAGGGCACGGTGGTGTTGACTGTTCTATTCTATCACAGGACTGGGGCTAGGGCACGGTGGTGTTGACTGTTCTATTCTGTCACAGGACTGGGGCTAGGTCACGGTGGTGTTGACTGTTCTGTTCTATCACAGGACTGGGGCTAGGGCACGGTGGTGTTGACTGTTCTATTCTGTCACAGGACTGGGGCTAGGGCACGGTGGTGTTGACTGTTCTATTCTGTCACAGGACTGGGGCTAGGGCACGGTGGTGTTGACTGTTCTATTCTGTCACAGGACTGGGGCTAGGGCACGGTGGTGTTGACTGTTCTATTCTGTCACAGGACTGGGGCTAGGGCACGGTGGTGTTGACTGTTCTATTCTATCACAGGACTGGGGCTAGGGCACGGTGGTGTTGACTGTTCTATTCTATCACAGGACTGGGGCTAGGGCACGGTGGTGTTGACTGTTCTATTCTATCACAGGACTGGGGCTAGGGCACGGTGGTGTTGACTGTTCTATTCTGTCACAGGACTGGGGCTAGGGCACGGTGGTGTTGACTGTTCTATTCTATCACAGGACTGGGGCTAGGGCACGGTGGTGTTGACTGTTCTATTCTGTCACAGGACTGGGGCTAGGCAACGGTGGTGTTGACTGTTCTATTCTGTCACAGGACTGGGGCTAGGTCACGGTGGTGTTGACTGTTCTATTCTGTCACAGGACTGGGGCTAGGGCACGGTGGTGTTGACTGTTCTATTCTGTCACAGGACTGGGGCTAGGGCACGGTGGTGTTGACTGTTAACACACACATACACATGCAGACAATGATATTTAAGCACACACTCACACACACATACTTATACGGTCACACATACCCATGCATGGTATCACTCACAGTCACAAGCACAACTTTCTCTTTCTTTCTCTCTTTCTTGCTCTCAGTAAGTCTCTACATCATTGGTGACCAACCTTTTCTGAGTCAAGATCACTTTCGCAGTCAAAATGCAGTCTGAGATCTACCACTCTGAGATCTAAAACATGACCTAAAATGTAAGCCTATGCAACATTAACCAATTAAAAACAGCTCTGTAGCAATGAGGTTTGTGCATTTGACTATAGGCCCAATGCAATTTCATTGCATTTTGGCAATGCTTGATTTGCCTTGCCAATATTGTTCTTCTCAGACCATTTTGAAATTATATTTAAAAAAAATGTAGGTATATGATCACACCGGTAATAGATCATTTGTTGTTTTACATGTGAGGAACAGCTGAGTGAGCATAATGCATTTTTTTTTTACTGGACTGATGGCCTGCGTCTGGTGGTCAGTATGATGGGAGGGAGGAAAAGAGCAGCGGTGGCTCCCTCCCTCTCACCCGACTCACCGTCCCTCCTCTCTCCCTCACTCGGCTGAGAAAAGGGGACACAGTATTCCAGCTGATGGAAAAAGTCAAGTCGCACTGCATTATATCTGTTTCATATAGTACCAATTAATACTCCTATGACCAGAGAAAGTGGAATATTCCATGATATAAAAAAAGACACACGCCGCTAATAATACCAACGCTAGCTTATCGGAACACTTTGCTGTACTCCTTCAATTCAGCTGCAGTGCTGGTTGTAGCGTGGGTGGAAGTAGGGAGAACGCACATTTCATGGCTCATAAAAGTGTTGAACAAAGCGCTGACAGGGCTGAAAAACAACTTGAACATGAAGTTGCTGATAATAACTGCAGCTCTTTGCTGTGTTTGTTTAGTCTTTCTCTCTAGTTATGTTTTTTTTAAATCAACTCTGCTGTGCGTTCCAGTTTTCTTTTTACATTCTATGGCTCAAGGAAACTTTGCAGACAAGGTGACCTGCGCTTTCTGATTGGCCAGCGATAGGCCTATAGGCACTCTTGATTTAGTGTCTAGACCTGCCGGGTAGGCGGAGTTCTAGCTTCAGACACGTGAAATGGTTCAAAATGGGCACTTACCGGAAACAGCGTCAAAAAAAAAAAAAAAATAGGAACGTAAGGCTTTATCTTTGTTTTATTTTACAGAAATGTTTGGTGATCGACTAGGAATGCCAACCGGTTGGTGACCACTACTCTACATCATGTTGTTAGACTAACTAGCCCACAGGTTCTGCTCCAGCAGTGCTGCCCCCTCAGACCTCAGGCCAGTTGAGGTACTACAGGAGACCTTTGCAGAAAAGCTTCTGAGTGTTCTCTCCTGTAATAGCCCTCCATTACACTATCACCTGCTGTGCTGCTGAGAGTTTCTGTGCCATTTCAGCTGATGGAATTGTAAATTACCGTTAAATCTTTGTTCATTGCTTAATTTTAGGATTTGTTTTTTTCAAACAATTCTAAGTTGTTCCCTTCAACTCTCTAAGAAGCTTGAAACACAACAATAACAGCAAGGTGTGGACAAACATTACGCATACTTTTATTATGTCTGAATGGGTCTCACATTCCCTTAGTGATAGTGCACTTCACTCTCTCATGCTCTCTCTCTCTCTGTCTCTCAATTCAATTCAATTGAAAGGGCTTTATTGGCATGGGAAACATATGTTAACCTTGTCAAAGCAAGTGAAGTAGATAATAAACTAAAGTGAAATCAACAATAAATAAAAAAGTTACATTCACAGCAGTTCCAAAAGAATAAAGACATTTCAAATGTCATATTATGTATATATACAGTGTTGTAATGATGTGCAAGATGTTAAAGTACAAAAGGGAAAATAAATAAACATACATATGGATTGTATTTACAATGGTGTTTGTTCTTCACTGGTTGCCCTTTTCTTGTGGCAACAGGTCACAAATCTTGCTGCTGTGATGACACACTGGTATTTCACCCAGTAGATATGGAAGTGTATCAAAATTGTGTTTGTTTTCGAATTCTTTGTGGATCTGTGTAATCTGAGGGAAATACGTGTCTCTAATATGGTCATACATTTAGCAGGAGGTTAGCAAGTGCAGCTCAGTGGGCAGGGTGCTCATAGCCTGTCTTCTCTTGAGAGCCAGGTCTGCCTACTGCGGCCTTTCTCAATAGCAAGGCTATGCTCACTATGTCTTTATATAGTCAAAGCTTTCCTTAAGTTTGAGTCAGTCACAGTGGACAGGTATTCTGCCTGGTGTACTCTCTGTTTAGCATTCTAGTTTGCAATTTTTTTTTGTTAATTCTTTCCAATGTGTCAAGTAATTATCTTTTTGTTTTCTCATGATTTGGTTGGGTCTAGTTGTGTTGCTGTCCTGGGGCTCTGTGGGGTCTGTTTGTGTTTGTGATCAGAGCCACAGGACCAGCTTGCTTAGGGGACTCTTCTCCAGGTTCATCTCTTTGTAGGTGATGGCTTTGTTATGGACATTTTGGGAATCGCTTCCTTTTAGGTGGTTGTAGAATTTAAGGGCTCTTTTCTGTATTTTGTTAATTAGCAGTTATCGGCCTAATTCTGCTCTGCATGCATTATTTGGTGTTTTATGTTGTACACAGAGGATATTTTTGCAGAATTGTGTTAAATAAAGATTAAATAAAATTTGGTGTTTGTCCCATTTTTTAATTATTGGTTGGTGAGCGGACCCCAGACCTCACAACTATAAAGGGCAATATGTTCTATAACTGATTCAAGTATTTTTAGCTAGATCCTAATTGGTATGTCAAATTGTATGTTCCTTTTGATGGCAAAGAATGCCTTTCTTGCCTTCTTTCTCAGCTCGTTCACAGCTTTGTGCAAGTTACCTGTGGCGCTGATGTTTAGGACGAGGTACTGTATGTGTACTCTCTCTCTCTCTCTCTCTCTCTCTCTCTCTCTCTCTCTCTCTCTCTCTCTCTCTCTCTCTCTCTCTCCTTCCCTCCTCCCCCTCGATTTCTCTCTCTTTGCAGTCCTCCTTGCCTCCTGGTCAAATAGCATTCTCAGCAAAGCCACCACCTCTTTGATCAGGCATCCAAAGCATGTCTCTGTCATCAAAGTGCACCGGGCTGGGGATTGTATCAGCTGGGGAGCCTCCTACGCTCTGGCAATACTACAGCGAAACCATTACCATTGAAATGGCTCACTAATAGTTAATTACAGTACATTTTTCCCTATATAGTGCACTTCTTTTTATCAGGGCCCATAGGGCCGTGGTTAAAAATAATGCACTATGTAGGGATAAGGTGCCAATTGGGACTCAGCCTGGGAGTGGAGTGGAGTGGAGAGTGGAGTGGAATGAGTGCTTTTTGATCTTACAGAGTGGTGTGTGTGTCAGGGTCAAGAAGTGGACATGATGGAGAGCGGAGAGTGTTTGACTTGGAGACTGCCCAGCAAACCAAAATTGGTTTCTGTGAAAGTTCCCAGAACATTCGTTAGGTCAGAGCAAATGTTCTCATAACACAAACACTGTTCAGTTGTCTGATGTTGCAAGAACATTCCAGAACCTATTTTATCTATTATTTAAAGGTTCCCAAAATGTTTCATTAAGTTGTGGGAACAGTCTGGTAAGAACATCGAGGGGACAGTCTGGTAAGAACATCGAGGGGACAGTCTGGTAAGAACATCGAGGTGACATCACAAAAGATTAATCCCCAAAACACAAACAACTGTTCAGTTCTGCAGATGATCCTGCAATGTTTCTTTCAGGGAGCAAAACACATTCACCTGATGTTGCAAGATGATCTATCTCTAGTAATGTACCCACACTGTCCCCACTATATCATACATTCTTTCAGGGAGCAAAACACATTCACCTGATGTTGCAAGATGATCTATCTCTAGTAATGTACCCACACTGTCCCCACTATATCATACATTGTTCTTTGAACCTTTACAGAACTTTTAAAAACTATTCTGACAACATCCTTGCAAAATTAAAATCATGTTTTTTGCACCCTGATACAAACATTATCTGACAGTATTAGTGTTCCCACAACCTAATGAAATGTTATGGAAACATTGGAAATGTGTTCTGGGAATGTTCTTGTTACATCAGGTGAAAATGTTTTGCACCCTAAAATAAATGTTGTATAATCATCTGCACAACTGGACAGTATTTTGTGTTTCAGGAACATATATTTGGTGAAGAACCCACAATTTATCCACCAGACTTTTCCTACAACCTAATGAAACATTCTGGGAACCTATTAAGGACAGAGAAATGTGATCTGGGAACATTCTTTCAACATCAGGCAAATGTTTTCTACCTGCAGGTAGTCTAACGGTTAAGTGAGTTGGACAAGTAACCGACAGGTAGCTAGTTTGAATTCCCGAGCAAAGAATGTGAAAATTATGTCGATGTCGATTGTGCAAGGAACTTAACCTTAATTGCTCTTGTAATTCCCTTTGGCTAAGAGCGTCTGCTGAATTACAAAAATGTACCAATATTGTGGGAACTTTCGAATAACCTTTTTTGGTTTAATGGGAAAACATGGCTTGTACATTGTGTTATTACACTAACTGGAAACCTAATGAGAATGTTAGGGGAATGTTCCGTGGTGGCTGTTACAGATGATGTGAATGTTAAGGAGAACATTCCAAGGATGTTTTATATTTTAAAAAAATATATATATCTACTGTATATCAAACATATTATTTGAATGTTTTTGGGATGTTAAGATCAAAATGTTGGATAAAACCCTTACTAGAACTTAATGTAAATCTTTGCTAATGTTCTGGTCATTTTATTGGTTTGCTGGTTGGTTAGGAGAGAGCGAGGTAGAGAGGAGAGAGAGAAGAGATGAAAGAGAGAGACAGAGAGTGAGGGAGAGTGATATGGAGAGGGAGAAGGAGAGGGGGGAGAGAGAAAAGGAAAGAGAGAGAGAGAGAGAGAGAGAGAGAGAGAGAGAGAGAGAGCGGAAGGGAGAGGGAGAAGGAGAGGGGGAGAGAGGAAGGGAGAACTAGATGGAGAGGGAGAAGGAGAGGAAGGGAGAGATAGATAGAGAGGGAGAAGGAGAGGGGGAGAGAGGAAGGGAGAACTAGATGGAGAGGGAGAAGGAGAGGAAGGGAGAGCTAGATGGAGAGGGAGAAGGAGAGGAAGGGAGAGCTAGATGGAGAGGGAGAAGGAGAGGGGGAGAGAGGAAGGGAGAACTAGATGGAGAGGGAGAAGGAGAGGAAGGGAGAGGTAGATAGAGAGGGAGAAGGAGAGGGGGAGAGAGGAAGGGAGAACTAGATGGAGAGGGAGAAGGAGAGGAAGGGAGAGCTAGATGGAGAGGGAGAAGGAGAGGAGGGGAGAACTAGATGGAGAGGGAGAAGGAGAGGAGGGGAGAACTAGATGGAGAGGGAGAAGGAGAGGAAGGGAGAGCTAGATGGAGAGGGAGAAGGAGAGGAAGGGAGAACTAGATGGAGAGGGAGAAGGAGAGGAAGGGAGAGCTAGATGGAGAGGGAGAAGGAGAGGAAGGGAGAGCGAGATGGAGAGGGAGAAGGAGAGGAAGGGAGAGCGATATGGAGAGGGAGAAGGAGAGGAAGGGAGAACTAGATGTAGAGGGAGAAGGAGAGGAAGGGAGAGCGATATGGAGAGGGAGAAGGAGAGGAAGGGAGAGCTAGATGGAGAGGGAGAAGGAGAGGAAGGGAGAGCTAGATGGAGAGGGAGAAGGAAAGGAAGGGAGAACTAGATGGAGAGGGAGAAGGAGAGGAAGGGAGAGCTAGATGGAGAGGGAGGGAGAGCTAGATGGAGAGGGAGAACTAGAGGAAGGGAGAACTAGATGGAGAGGAAGGGAGAGCTAGATGGAGAGGGAGAAGGAGAGGAAGGGAGAGCTAGATGGAGAGGGAGAAGGAAAGGAAGGGAGAACTAGATGGAGAGGGAGGGAGAGCTAGATGGAGAGGGAGAAGGAGAGGAAGGGAGAGCTAGATGGAGAGGGAGAAGGAGAGGAAGGGAGAGCGATATGGAGAGGGAGAAGGAAAGGAAGGGAGAACTAGATGGAGAGGGAGGGAGAGCTAGATGGAGAGGGAGAAGGAGAGGAAGGGAGAGCTAGATGGAGAGGAAGAAGGAGAGGGAGGGAGAGCGATATGGAGAGGGAGAAGGAGAGGAAGGGAGAGCGATATGGAGAGGGAGAAGGAAAGGAAGGGAGAACTAGGTCTGTAGGGAGACAAGAGAACCTGAGGGTCTCTTAGAAGCAATGCTTAACCACTCCTCTCTGTCTTTAATCTACATACTGTAGCCTATAGCCCGTGGTGTATTGTATTTACGTATAAACAATTTAAAGTGCTACTAAACTAGTTTTTGGGGTTATCTGTACTTTACTTTTACTTCACTACATTCCTAAAGCAAGTAATGCACTTTTTTCTCCACACATTTCCCCTGACACCCAAAAGTACTTGTTACATTTTGAATGCTTAGCATAACAGGAAAATGGTCCATTCACGCACATATCAAGAGAACATCCCTGGTCATCCCTATAACCTCTGATCTGGCGGACTCACTAAACACAAATGCTTTGTTTGTAAATTAATGTCAGAGTGTTGTAGTGTGCCCCTGGCTATCCTTAAACAAAAAATGTTGTGCAGTCTGAATTTCACAATATCATTTGAAAGTATTATTACTTTTACTTTGGATATTGAAGTACATTTTAGCGATTCAAATTATTTTTCATACTTAAGTATATTTAAAACCAAATACTTTTAGACGTATTTACTGGGTGACTTTTACTTGAGTCATTTATTATTATTATTATTTTTTAATATATATTTTTTAATTTTACCCCCTTTTTCTCCCCAATTTCGTGGTATCCATTTGTTAGTAATTACTATCTCGTCTCATCACTACAACTTCCCGACGAAGGTCGAAAGCCATGCGTCCTCCGAAACACAACCCATCCAAGCCACACTGCTTCTTAACACAGCGCGCATCCAACCCGGAAGCCAGCCGCACCAATGTGTCGGAGGAAACACCGTGCACCTGGCGACCTTGGCTAGCGTGCACTGCCCCCGCCCGCCACAGGAGTCGCTGGTGCGCGATGGGACAAGGATATCCCTACCAGCCAAACCCTCCCCAACCTGGACGACGCTAAGCCAATTTTGCGTCGCCCCACGGACCTCCCGGTCGCGGCCGGCTGCGACAGAGCCTAGGCGCGAACCCAGAATCTCTGGTTGCACAGCTAGCGCTGCGATGCAGTGCCCTAGACCACTGTGCCACCCGGGAGGCCCTTGAGTCATTTTCTATCAAAGTATCTTTACTTTTAAATGGTATGACTTTGGCTACTTTTCCCTCACTGCCTATAGTTCATATATATAACATCCCCTGGGGTTTAGGAGCATAACCAACCAAATAACTCATCTGAAGTATACAATCTCTGTGGCATAACCAACACAACACAACACAACATGACATGTTACAAAATGGATGCCAGTACCAAACAGAGCAGAGGTGAGATTGCAGAGATAAAGAGGTAGAAAGATAAACGAGAGGAGGCAGTACATTTTATTGGTCACATACACATGGTTAGCAGATGCTAATGTGAGTGTAGCGAAATGCTTGTGCTTCTAGTTCCGACTATGCAGTAATATCTAATAAGTAATCTAACAAATACCTTATACACTCAAAAACACACTAATGCGAAGGGATGAATAGAATATGTACGGGTAATGGATATGTAAGGGTATTGGAGGAAGTGTTGATTAAGAATGTTCTTCTTAGATAAACGCTGTGATCACTAAGTGACGCCCTCCCCTTATTACAGTAGTTCCTCCTCTATTGAAATATGAACAGAGTGTCACCTAAGGCGTTTACACTAACAGAATAAAGGGATAGAGAGGTTAATAAAGAGGGGGAGGTTGAGAGGGAGGGAGAGAGGGAGAGAGAGAGACTTAGGGAGAGAGAGGATAATAAAGAGGGGGGTGAGAAGGAGGGAGAGAGAGAGACTTAAGGAGAGACAGGATAATAAAGAGGGAGGGGTGAGAGGGAGGGAGAGAGAGAGACTTAAGGAGAGAGAGGATAATAAAGAGGGAGGGGTGAGAGGGAGGGAGAGAGAGAGACTTAAGGAGAGAGAGGATAATAAAGAGGGAGGGGTGAGAGGGAGGGAGGGAGAGAGAGACTCTTAAGGAGAGAGAGGATAATAAAGAGGGAGGGGTGAGAGGGAGGAAGAGAGAAAGACTTAAGGAGAGAGAGGATAGTAAAGAGGGAGGGGTGAGAGGGAGGGAGAGAGAGAGACTTAAGGAGAGAGAGGATATAAAGAGGGAGGGGTGAGAGGGAGGGAGAGAGAGAGACTTAAGGAGAGAGAGGATATAAAGAGGGAGGGGTGAGAGGGAGGAAGAGAGAAAGACTTAAGGAGAGAGAGGATAGTAAAGAGGGAGGGGTGAGAGGGAGGGAGAGAGAGAGACTTAAGGAGAGAGAGGATATAAAGAGGGAGGGGTGAGAGGGAGGGAGAGAGAGAGACTTAGGGAGAGAGAGGATAATAAAGAGGGAGGGGTGGGAGGGAGGGAGAGGATAATAAAGAGGGAGGGGTGAGAGGATAATAAAGAGGGAGGGGTGAGAGAGGTGATGGTTCAGCAATGATAGGAAGAGAAAGGGATATGCTGGAGTAATAGAGAGACAAAAAGAGGATGTGGAAGAATGATTCCCTCCCTCCCTCCCTCCCTCCCTCCCTCCCTCCCTCCCTGTCTCCCTCTCTCCCTCTCTCCCTCCCTCCCTCCCTCTCTCCCTCTCTCTCTCCCTCTCTCTCTCTCTCTCTCTCTCTCTCTCTCTCTCTCTCTCTCTCTCTCTCTCTCTTTCACTCTCACTCTCACTCTCACTCTCTCCTTTTGTCACTTCTGCTCTTTGTACTCTGTGAGATATTAAATGGCCGGCGGCGTCCTAGGGCGATCTGAGCCTTATCCGTTTGTTAAAACATCGTTATTTCCCCGTTGGGGCTGGAGCCTGGTGAGCCGGGCCATACCGGGGGCGTTTGGTGAAAGGGCCATAATCAGAGAACAAGAAAGATAGATTTAAATTAAAGGAGCAAGGGATTGAGAGAGAGAGAGAGAGAGAGAGAGAGAGAGAGAGAGAGAGAGAGAGAGAGAGAGAGAGAGAGAGAGAGAGAGAGAGAGAGAGAGAGAGAGAGAGGGAGAGAGAGAGAGAGAGAGGGGGGGTAGATGGAGAGGAGGGAGAGAGAGAAAGATATTTTTTAAAAGAAAGGAAAGAAAGAAAGAAAGTTGAAAGCAGGTGATTATATCCGTGCCACCCACCAGCTCCCTCCCTGACAGAACAGAACAGAATAGAACAGAACAGAACACTGTAGGCCAGAAGAATAGGACCAGAACAACAGGTGATAATCAGAGCTGCGTTCTAGAACACATTAATGTCAAACTCAGACTCATTATTTCCTTTGTAGGAATGTCTGGCTTCTGACTGCTTGTTAGAACGGCACCCCTGTAGAGAATAACTAGACTCTGAGAAAAATACATCTTGTTCTGTTTGTTAGATTAAAGTACTGTAATTCTAAACTCTTTAAAGTGCAGTATAGAATGCAACTTTTCTATATAAAATTACAGGGTGAGATTCCTGAAACGCATTTACAGTGCACTGAATACGGTCTGAAATGATTTCCTTGATGCAATGACATCAGCTGCCTGTGAAGCTTTTCAGAAATACTGATTCATTACCCCCTTTGAATATATTTCAATGTCTTATTCCAAAGTGATATATTTTCTTTACCATCCACTCATCTCTCTCTCTATTGTCTTGTCTCCTCTAGAGCTCTCACCTCCTGTTCTCCTCTAGAACTCTCACCTCCTGTTCTCCTCCAGAACTCTCACCTCCTGTTCTCCTCCAGAACTCCCACCTCCTGTTCTACTCCAGAACTCTCACCTCCTGTTCTCCTCTAGAACTCCCTGCTCCTGTTCTCCTCTACAACTCTCACCTCCTGTTCTCCTCTACAACTCTCACCTCCTGTTCTCCTCTAGATCTCCCAGCTCCTGTTCTCCTCTAGAACTCTCACCTCCTGTTCTCCTCCAGAACTCTCATCTCCTGTTCTCCTCTAGAACTCTCACCTCCTGTTCTCCTCTAGAACTCTCAGCTCCTGTTTTCCTCTACAACTCTCACCTCCTGTTCTCCTCTAGATCTCCCAGCTCCTGTTCTCCTCCAGAACTCTCACCTCCTGTTCTCCTCCAGAACTCCCACCTCCTGTTCTACTCCAGAACTCTCACCTCCTGTTCTCCTCTAGAACTCCCTGCTCCTGTTCTCCTCTACAACTCTCACCTCCTGTTCTCCTCTACAACTCTCACCTCCTGTTCTCCTCTAGATCTCCCAGCTCCTGTTCTCCTCTAGAACTCTCACCTCCTGTTCTCCTCCAGAACTCTCATCTCCTGTTCTCCTCTAGAACTCTCACCTCCTGTTCTCCTCTAGAACTCTCAGCTCCTGTTTTCCTCTACAACTCTCACCTCCTGTTCTCCTCTAGATCTCCCAGCTCCTGTTCTCCTCTAGAACTCTCACCTCCTGTCCTCCTCCAGAACTCTCACCTCGTGTTCTCCTCTAGAACTCTCACCTCGTGTTCTCCTCTAGAACTCTCACCTCCTGTTCTCCTCTAGATCTCCCAGCTCCTGTTCTCCTCTAGAACTCTCACCTCCTGTTCTCCTCCAGAACTCTCACCTCCTGTTCTCCTCCAGAACTCCCACCTCCTGTTCTACTCCAGAACTCTCACCTCCTGTTCTCCTCTAGAACTCCCTGCTCCTGTTCTCCTCTACAACTCTCACCTCCTGTTCCCCTCTACAACTCTCACCTCCTGTTCTCCTCTAGATCTCCCAGCTCCTGTTCTCCTCTAGAACTCTCACCTCCTGTTCTCCTCCAGAACTCTCATCTCCTGTTCTCCTCTAGAACTCTCACCTCCTGTTCTCCTCTAGAACTCTCAGCTCCTGTTTTCCTCTACAACTCTCACCTCCTGTTCTCCTCTAGATCTCCCAGCTCCTGTTCTCCTCTAGAACTCTCACCTCCTGTCCTCCTCCAGAACTCTCACCTCGTGTTCTCGTCTAGAACTCTCACCTCGTGTTCTCCTCTAGAACTCTCACCTCCTGTTCTCCTCTAGATCTCCCAGCTCCTGTTCTCCTCTAGAACTCTCACCTCCTGTTCTCCTCCAGAACTCTCATCTCCTGTTCTCCTCTAGAACTCTTACCTCCTGTTCTCCTCTAGAACTCTCAGCTCCTGTTCTCCTCTACAACTCTCACCTCCTGTTCACCTCTAGATCTCCCAGCTCCTGTTCTCCTCTAGAACTCTCACCTCCTGTTCTCCTCCAGAATTATCACCTCGTGTTCTACTCTAGAGCTCTCACCTCCTGTTCTCCTCTAGAACTCTCACCTCCTGTTCTCATCTAGAGCTCTCACCTCCTGTTTTCCTCTAGAATGCTCACCTCCTGTTCTCCTCTAAAACTCTCACCTCGTGTTCTACTCTAGAGCTCTCACTCCTGTTCTCCTCTAGAGCGCTCACCTCCTGTTCTCATCTAGAGCTCTCACCTCCTGTTCTCCTCTAGAACTCCCACCTCCTGCCTGTTCTCATCTAGAGCTCTCACCTCATGTTCTCCTCTAGAACGCTCACCTCATGTTCTCCTCTAGAACTCCCACCTCCTCCTCTAGAGCTCTCACCTCATGTTCTCATCTAGAACTCTCACCTCGTGTTCTCCTCTAGAACTCCCACCTCCTGCCTGTTCTCTACTAGAGCTCTCACCTCATGTTCTCCTTTAGAACGCTCACCTCATGTTCTCCTCTAGAACGCTCACCTCATGTTCTCCTGTAGAACTCCCACCTCCTCCTCTAGAGCTCTCACCTCATGTTCTCATCTAGAACTCTCACCTCGTGTTCTCATCTAGAGCTCTCACCTCCTGTTCTCATCTAGATCTCTCACCTCCTGTTCTCCTCTAGAACGCTCACCTCATGTTCTCCTCTAGAACTCCCACCTCCTCCTCTCACCTCCTGTTCTCTACTAGAGCTCTCACCTCATGTTCTCCTTTAGAACACTCACCTCCTGTTCTCCTCTAGAACTCCCAGCTCCTGTTCTCATCTAGAGCTCTCACCTCCTGTTCTCATCTAGAACTCCCACCTCCTGTTCTGCTCTAGAGCTCTCACCTCCTGTTCTCCTCTAAAACGCTCACCTCATGTTCTCCTCTAGAACTCCAACATCCTGTTTTCCTCTAGAGCTCTCACCTCCTGTTCTCCCCTAGAACTCACACCTCCTGTTCTCTAGAACTCCCACCTCCTGTTCTCCTCTAGAACGCTCACCTCCTGTTCTCTAGAACTCACACCTCCTGTTCTCTAGAACTCCCACCTCCTGTTCTCCTCTAGAACACTCACCTCATGTTCTCCTCTAGAACGCTCACCTCATGTTCTCCTCTAGAACGCTCACCTCATGTTCTCCTCTAGAACGCTCACCTCATGTTCTCCTCTACATCATATTACACTACATTACGACACCATATTACACTACATTACCACACCATATTACACTACATTACCACACCATATCACACAACATTACCACACCATATTACACTACATTACCACACCACATTACACTACATTACCACACCATATTACACTACATTACCACACCATATTACACAACATTACCACACCGTATTAGAAAGCATTACCACCTCCTGTTCTCCCCTAGAACTCACACCTCCTGTTCTCTAGAACTCCCACCTCCTGTTCTCCTCTAGAGCTCTCACCCCATGTTCTCCTCTAGAACGCTCACCTCACGTTCTCCTCTAGAACGCTCACCTCATGTTCTCCTCTAGAACGCTCACCTCATGTTCTCCTCTATAACACTCACCTCATGTTCTCCTCTAGAACGCTCACCTCATGTTCTCCTCGAGAACGCTCACCTCGTGTTCTCCTCTAGAACTCTCACCTCGTGTTCTCCTCTAGAACTCTCACCACCTGTTCTCCTCTAGAATTATCACCTCGTGTTCTCCTCTAGAACTCTCACCTCGTGTTCTCCTCTAGAACTCTCACCTCCTGTTCTCCTCTAGAGCTCTCACCTCCTGTTTTCCTCTAGAATGCTCACCTCCTGTTCTCCTCTAGAACTCTCAGCTCCTGTTCTCCTCTAGAACTCTCACCTCCTGTTCTCCTCTAGAATTCTCACCTCGTGTTCTCATCTAGAGCACTCACCTCCTGTTCTCATCTAGAGCTCTAACCTCATGTTCTCCTCTAGAACTCCCACCTCCTGCCTGTTCTCATCTAGAGCGCTCACCTCCTGTTCTCCTCTAGAACTCTCACCTCCTGTTCTCATCTAGAACTCTCACCTCCTGTTCTCATCTAGAGCTCTCACCTCCTGTTCTCATCTAGAGCTCTCACCTCCTGTTCTCCTCTAGAACGCTCACCTCATGTTCTCCTCTAGAACTCCCACCTCCTCCTCTAGAGCTCTCACCTCCTGTTCTCATCTAGAACTCTCACCTCGTGTTCTCATCTAGAGCTCTCACCTCCTGTTCTCATCTAGAGCTCTCACCTCCTGTTCTCCTCTAGAACGCTCACCTCATGTTCTCCTCTAGAACCCCCACCTACTCCTCTCAACTCCTGTTCTCTACTAGAGCTCTCACCTCCTGTTCTCTACTAGAGCTCTCACCTCATGTTCTCCTTTAGAACACTCACCTCCTCTTCTCCTCTAGAACTCTCAGCTCCTGTTCTCATCTAGAGCTCTCACCTCCTGTTCTCCTCCAGAACTCTCATCTCCTGTTCTCCTCCAGAACTCTCACCTCCTGTTCTCCTCCAGAACTCCCACCTCCTGTTCTACTCCAGAACTCTCACCTCCTGTTCTACTCCAGAACTCTCACCTCCTGTTCTCCTCTAGAACTCCCAGCTCCTGTTCTCCTCTACAACTCTCTCCTCCTGTTCTCCTCTACAACTCTCTCCTCCTGTTCTCCTCTAGATCTCCCAGCTCCTGTTCTCCTCTAAAACTCTCACCTCCTGTTCCCCTCTAGATCTCCCAGCTCCTGTTCTCCTCTAGAACTCTCACCTCCTGTCCTCCTCCAGAACTCTCACCTCGTGTTCTCCTCTAGAACTCTCACCTCGTGTTCTCCTCTAGAACTCTCAGCTCCTGCTCTCCTCTAGAACTCTCACCTCGTGTTCTCCTCTAGAACTCTCACCTCCGGTTCTCCTCTTGAATTATCACCTCGTGTTCTCATCTAGAGCACTCACCTCCTGTTTTCCTCTAGAATGCTCACCTCCTGTTCTCCTCTAAAACTCTCACCTCGTGTTCTACTCTAGAGCTCTCACCTCCTGTTCTCCTCTAGAACTCTCACCTCCTGTTCTCATCTAGAACTCTCACCTCCTGTTCTCATCTAGAACTCTCACCTCCTGTTCTCCTCTAGAACTCTCACCTCATGTTCTCCTCTAGAACGCTCACCTCATGTTCTCCTCTAGAACTCCCACCTCCTCCTCTAGAGCTCTCACCACCTGTTCTCATCTAGAACTCTCACCTCGTGTTCTCATCTAGAGCTCTCACCTCCTGTTCTCATCTAGACCTCTCACCTCCTGTTCTCCTCTAGAACGATCACCTCATGTTCTCCTTTAGAACTCCCACCTCCTCCTCTCACCTCCTGTTCTCTACTAGAGCTCTCACCTCATGTTCTCCTTTAGAACACTCACCTCCTGTTCTCCTCTAGAACTCCCAGCTCCTGTTCTCCTCTAGAGCTCTCACCTCCTGTTCTCATCTAGAACTCCCACCTCCTGTTCTGCTCTAGAGCTCTCACCTCCTGTTCTCCTCTAAAACGCTCACCTCATGTTCTCCTCTAGAACTCCAACATCCTGTTCTCCTCTAGAGCTCTCACCTCCTGTTCTCCCCTAGAACTCACACCTCCTGTTCTCTAGAACTCCCACCTCCTGTTCTCCTCTAGAGCTCTCACCCCATGTTCTCCTCTAGAACGCTCACCTCATGTTCTCCTCTAGAACGCTCACCTCATGTTCTCCTCTAGAACGCTCACACCATGTTCTCCTCTAGAACACTCACCTCATGTTCTCCTCTAGAACGCTCACCTCATGTTCTCCTCTAGAACGCTCACCTCATGTTCTCCTCTAGAACACTCACCTCATGTTCTCCTCTAGAACGCTCACCTCATGTTCTCCTCTAGAACGCTCACCTCATGTTCTCCTCTAAAAAGCTCAACTCACGTTCTCCTCTAGAACGCTCACCTCATGTTCTCCTCTAGAACGCTCACCTCATGTTCTCCTCTAGAACACTCACCTCATATTCTCCTCTAGAACGCTCACCTCATGTTCTCCTCTAGAACGCTCACCTCATGTTCTCCTCTAGAACGCTCACACCATGTTCTCCTCTAGAACACTCACCTCATGTTCTCCTCTAGAACGCTCACCTCATGTTCTCCTCTAGAACGCTCACCTCATGTTCTCCTATAGAACGCTCACCTCATGTTCTCCTCTAGAACTCTCAACTCGTGTTCTCCTCTAGAACTCTCACCTCCTGTTCTCCTCTAGAATTATCACCTCGTGTTCTACTCTAGAGCTCTCATCTCCTGTTCTCCTCTAGAACTCTCACCTCCTGTTCTCATCTAGAACTCTCACCTCCTGTTCTCCTCTAGAATGCTCACCTCCTGTTCTCCTCTAGAACTCTCAGCTCCTGTTCTCCTCTAGAACTCTCACCTCCTGTTCTCCTCTAGAATTCTCACCTCGTGTTCTACTCTAGAGCTCTCACCTCCTGTTCTCCTCTAGAACTCTCACCTCCTGTTCTCATCTAGAGCGCGCACCTCCTGTTCTCATCTAGAGCTCTCACCTCCTGTTCTCCTCTAGAACTCCCACCTCCTGCCTGTTCTCATCTAGAGCGCTCACCTCCTGTTCTCCTCTAGAACTCTCACCTCCTGTTCTCCTCTAGAACTCTCACCTCCTGTTCTCATCTAGAGCTCTCACCTCCTGTTCTCATCTAGAGCTCTCACCTCCTGTTCTCATCTAGAGCTCTCACCTCCTGTTCTCCTCTAGAACGCTCACCTCATGTTCTCCTCTAGAACTCACACCTCTTCCTCTAGAGCTCTCTCCTCCTGTTCTCATCTAGAACTCTCACCTCGTGTTCTCATCTAGAGCTCTCACCTCCTGTTCTCATCTAGAGCTCTCACCTCCTGTTCTCCTCTAGAACGCTCACCTCATGTTCTCCTCTAGAACTCCCACCTCCTCCTCTCACCTCCTGTTCTCTACTAGAGCTCTCACCTCATGTTCTCCTTTAGAACACTCACCTCCTGTTCTCCTCTAGAACTCTCAGCTCCTGTTCTCATCTAGAGCTCTCACCTCCTGTTCTCATCTAGAACTCCCACCTCCTGTTCTGCTCTAGAGCTCTCACCTCCTGTTCTCCTCTAAAACGCTCACCTCATGTTCTCCTCTAGAACTCCAACATCCTGTTCTCCTCTAGACCTCTCACCTCCTGTTCTCCCCTAGAACTCTCACCTCCTGTTCTCTAGAGCTCTCACCTCCTGTTCTCCTCTAAAACGCTCACCTCATGTTCTCCTCTAGAACTCCAACATCCTGTTCTCCTCTAGACCTCTCACCTCCTGTTCTCCCCTAGAACTCTCACCTCCTGTTCTCTAGAACTCCCACCTCATGTTCTCCCCTAGAACTCTCACCTCCTGTTCTCTAGAACTCCCACCTCATGTTCTCCTCTAGAACGCTCACCTCATGTTCTCCTCTAGAACGCTCACCTCATGTTCTCCTCTAGAACGCTCACCTCATGTTCTCCTCTAGAACGCTCACCTCATGTTCTCCTCTAGAACGCTCACCTCCTGTTCTCTAGAACGCTCACCTCCTGTTCTCTAGAACGCTCACCTCATGTTCTCCTCTAGAACGCTCACCTCATGTTCTCCTCTAGAACGCTCACCTCATGTTCTCCTCTAGAACGCTCACCTCATGTTCTCCTCTAGAACGCTCACCTCATGTTCTCCTCTAGAACACTCACCTCCTGTTCTCCTCTAGAACGCTCACCTCATGTTCTCCTCTAGAACGCTCACCTCATGTTCTCCTCTAGAACTCCCACCTCCTCCTCTCACCTCCTGTTCTCTACTAGAGCTCTCACCTCATGTTCTCCTCTAGAACGCTCACCTCATGTTCTCCTCTAGAACACTCACCTCATGTTCTCCTCTAGAACGCTCACCTCCTGTTCTCTAGAACGCTCACCTCATGTTCTCCTCTAGAACGCTCACCTCCTGTTCTCTAGAACGCTCACCTCCTGTTCTCCTCAGAACGCTCACCTCATGTTCTCCTCTAGAACGCTCACCTCATGTTCTCCTCTAGAACGCTCACCTCATGTTCTCCTCTAGAACGCTCACCTCATGTTCTCCTCTAGAACGCTCACCTCGAGTTCTCCTCTAGAACGCTCACCTCATGTTCTCCTCTAGAACGCTAACCTCCTGTTCTCTAGAACGCTCACCTCCTGTTCTCTAGAACGCTCACCTCATGTTCTCCTCTAGAACGCTCACCTCCTGTTCTCTAGAACGCTCACCTCCTGTTCTCTAGAACGCTCACCTCATGTTCTCCTCTAGAACGCTAACCTCCTGTTCTCTAGAACGCTAACCTCCTGTTCTCTAGAACGCTCACCTCCTGTTCTCTAGAACGCTCACCTCATGTTCTCCTCTAGAACGCTCACCTCCTGTTCTCTAGAACGCTCACCTCATGTTCTCCTCTAGAACGCTCACCTCCTGTTCTCTAGAACGCTCACCTCCTGTTCTCTAGAACGCTCACCTCATGTTCTCCTCTAGAACGCTCACCTCCTGTTCTCCTCTAGAACGCTCACCTCATGTTCTCCTCTAGAACGCTCACCTCATGTTCTCCTCTAGAATGCTCACCTCATGTTCTCCTCTAGAACACTCACTTCATGTTCTCCTCTAGAACGCTCACCTCCTGCATTGACTCATGCAAACTTGGCAACATAGTTGTTTTATTACAGTTGCACGATTCTCTCTCTCTCCCTGTCCCCAACTACTGTAGCTAGTGCGGTCTTCTGGAGTTCAACACTCAACGATCACATGGCTGTTTACAAAGTCTAATAGGTGTGTCTTCATGGAGGCGGACAGACATGGAGAATGGGTTTGAGGTCCATTGTGAGGCTTTGCCGCTGTTCTTATTGCTTTTGGGGCAATTCTGGGGCTCGGTCTGGGGTCGTCATGCTTCAATCCAATAACACCACTGTATAACCCACTGTATGTGTGTGGGTGCGCGAGTGCGTGCCTGTGTAATGGAAGCCAGATTGTGGAAGTGTGCACAGAGCCAGAGTACAGTACTGTAGAAGTCTATACCAAGTTACACTACATTACGACACCATATTACACAACATTGCCACAACATATTACACTACATTACCACAACATATTACACTACATTACCACACCATATTACACTACATTACTACACCATATTGCACTATATGACCACACCATATTACACAACATTGCCACAACATATCACACAACATTACCACATCATATTACACTACATTACCACACCATATCACACAACATTACCACACCATATTACACTACATTACCACACCATATTACACTACATTACCACACCATATTACACAACATTGCCACAACATATTACACTACATTACCACAACATATTACACTACATTACCACACCATATTACACTACATTACCACACCATATTACACTATATGACCACACCATATTACACAACATTGCCACAACATATCACACAACATTACCACATCTTATTACACTACATTACCACACCATATCACACAACATTACCACAACATATCACACAACATTACCACACCATATTACACTACATTACCACACCATATTACACTACATTACCACACCATATTACACTATATGACCACACCATATTACACTGCATTACCACACCATATTGCACTATATGACCACACCATATTCACTACATTACCACACCATTTCACACAACATTACCACACCATATTACACTACATTACCACACCATATTACACTATATGACCACACCATATTACACTGCATTACCACACCATATTACACTATATGACCAAACCATATTCACTACATTACCACACCATATTACACAACATTACCACACCATATTATACAACATTACCACACCGTATTACACAACATTACCACACCATATTACACAACATTACCACACCATATTACACAACATTACCACACCGTATTACACAACATTACCACACCATATTACACAACATTACCACACCGTATTACACAACATTACCACACCATATTACACTACATTACCACACCATATCACACAACATTACCACACCATATTACACTACATTACCACACCATATTACACTACATTACCACACCATATTACACAACATTGCCACAACATATTACACTACATTACCACAACATATTACACTACATTACCACAACATATTACACTACATTACCACATCTTATTACACTATATTACCACACCATATCACACAACATTACCACAACATATCACACAACATTACCACACCATATTACACTACATTACCACACCATATTACACTACATTACCACACCATATTACACTATATGACCACACCATATTACACTGCATTACCACACCATATTGCACTATATGACCACACCATATTCACTACATTACCACACCATATTACACTATATGACCACACCATATTCACTACATTACCACACCATATCACACAACATTACCACACCATATTACACAACATTACCACACCATATTACACAACATTACCACACTGTATTACACAACATTACCACACCATATTACAATACATTACCACACCATATTACACTACATTACCACACCATATTACACAACATTACCACACTGTATTACACAACATTACCACACCATATTACACTACATTACCACACCATATCACACAACATTACCATACCACATTACAATACATTACCACACCATATTACACTACATTACCACACCATATTACACAACATTACCACACTGTATTACACAACATTACCACATCATATTACACTACATTACCACACCATATCACACTACATTACCACACCATATTACACAACAATACCACACCGTATTACACAACATTACCACATCAAATTCTACTACATTACCACACCATATTACACAACATTACCACACCATATTACACTATATGACCACACCATATTACACTACATTACCACACCATATTACACAACATTACCACACCATATTACACTACATTACCACACCATATCACACAACATTACCACACCATATTACACTGCATTACCTCACCCTATTACACTACATTACCACACCATATCACACAACATTACCACACCATATTACACTGCATTACCTCACCCTATTACACTACATTACCACACCATATTACACAACATTACCACACCATATTACACTACATTACCACACCATATCACACAACATTACCACACCATATAACACTACATTACCACATCATATTACACTACATTACCACACCATATCACACAACATTACCACACCATATAACACTACATTACCACACCATATTACACTACATTACCACACCATATCACACAATATTACCACACCATATAACACTACATTACCACACCATATTACACTGCATTACCACACCATATAACACTACATTACCACACCATATTACACTGCATTACCACACCATATAACACTACATTACCACACCATATTACACTACATTACCACACCACATTACAATACATTACCACACCATATTACACTACATTACCACACCATATCACACTACATTACCACACCATATTACACTACATTACCACATTATATTACACTGCATTACCACACTATATTACATTTCTCTAGATATAGGTCATGCTGCATTTGTATAAATAAGAATTTGTTCTTAAGTGACTTTCCTAGTTAAATAAAGGTTAAATAAAAAATAAATACAATTACATTTTATTTGTGTGAGCAGTGAGTGTATCTTATTAGGTGGGATGTAAGCAGTTGGATAGGAGGTACTTGTGTTGCTGTGTTTTTTCACACAGCTATTGTGTACCATGAAGATTATGTACAAAATATGCTAAGTATTTAGTACCTTCGAAACCTCTTCACAAAACGCAGGCCTTTGAGTGAGAGTATTCAGTATATACTGGAGCATTTCATTATATTCTTGTGGAGTTGGTTTCTTCAGCAATAGATTTGTGAGTGATCTTATCTTATTACAAGGCTGTAACAGATGGATTGAGTTCGTTATGTTGCAATGTTTAATGACCTTGTAGCGGTAATGTTGTATTTTCCATGGAGTTTCTATACATAATGCTAATTGTGCAGGTAGCATCCTCTCTTCAGCTAACCCCCTAGAGTCGATTGACGCACATGTGTGTCAATTTAAGTTACATAACAAAACATTCCCCATGTGAAATCCTTCAGTTTAAGTTAGAGATATCAGTTTTTTTTTGCATTGGATGCATCTCAATCCACCAGTGTTGCACTTCTGCATCTGTGGTGAAAGGTGGCAGAGCTAGAGAAATGTTTGTCAGCCCATGATGAAAACATCTGTAGCGTCCGATCAGTTTGACTTAAAACAATAATGACCACTCAATGAAAAGTGGAGAATCGCTCTAACACAATGGTGTTCTCTGTGTCTCATGGGACTCGTCTGAAGGTAACCGATACCAGTTTTAAAAAACTAATGGAAGTATGAAGCTAGTTTTGTGCCTACCCAACAAAAAGGGGTTAAATATGTGTTAAAAACATATCATTATTTATTAATGTTATTTTTATATCTCCTAGATTTAGACACTTCAAAACCTTGTTTCTTATGATTCATTATTTGACTGTCCTTTTTGCCATTTATCAATGTGTTATTCAGTGAGTTTCTATGGGCTATAGAAGTAAAGGCCAAAATCCATTTTTTATCAAATAATTTATATGTATTATTTTTTTCATACCTAAAGTCGTCCTAAAATTCTAAATCAAATAGCTAAATGATTCATAGTATGACCATCTCAAAGCAACTCCATATGTCAGTTTAGCACCCCACCCTCAGGTAATCATAGACCAGCCTACATTTACAGTAATCATAGACTAGCCTCCATTTATGGTAATCATAGACTAGCCTACATTTACAGTAATCATAGACTAGCCTACATTTACAGTAATCATAGACTAGCCTACATTTACAGTAATCATAGACTAGCCTACATTTACAGTAATCATAGACTAGCCTACATTTACAGTAATCATAGACTAGCCTACATTTACAGTAATCATAGACTAGCCTACATTTACAGTAATCATAGACTAGCCTACATTTACAGTAATCATAGACTAGCCTACATTTACAGTAATCATAGACTAGCCTACATTTACGGTAATCATAGACTAGCCTACATTTATGGTAATCATAGACTAGCCTACATTTATGGTAATCATAGACTAGCCTACATTTACGGTAATCATATACTAGCCTATATTTACGGTAATGATAGACTAGCCTACATGTACAGTAATCATAGACTAGCCTACAGAGTGAGTGTAATTTTGGCTGATGATTCTCCGTTTCCCCCCCCCTTCCTCCCTCCATCCTTTCTCTCTCTTCCTTCTCTCTCTCTTCTCTCTCCGAGTCAGTCAGTCAGTCAGTCAGACCGTGTTTTAATGAAGCATTAGAACCATTAGAACAGGCCAAGAGGGATTAGTGATTAGCACTGCCTGGTTCCATGTTCTGTATGTGTCCCAAACAGCACCCGATTCCCTATATAGTGCACTTCTTTGGACCTGGGCCCATAATGCACTATGTAGGTAATAGGGTGCCATTTGTGAGGCGGCGTCTTTTGTAATGAGCCTGACAACACCCTACTGAGCAGCTGTCATTATGGAATATTATCATAAAAAATGCATAGAAACCAAACAAATCTGACTAAGAAAAGCACAGTTCAGTTCCACATTGAGAGAAAGTTACAGATTGACTTATTACTTAAATAGTTATGTACTGAGTGGCATTGCATGATATTATTTCCATGTTGTAGATTTATTTATATTATAAAACAGGAAAATGTAGTCGAATAGGATATACATCATTTTTGGGGTCCTAGAAACAAGCTAATTGTGGATATTCAGTTGAATGTCTGAATCAAGATGATGTAAAAGTAGAGATATTCTCAACAATGGAGCTAAATATTGGGTACCAAGCATGTGCACACACACACACACACACACACACACAGAGTCAGAGAGTCAGAGAGTCGGAGAGTCAGAGTCAGAGTCAGAGAGAGAGAGAGAGAGAGAGAGAGAGAGAGAGAGAGAGAGAGAGATCAAACAATAAATTATCACCTGAAGTCACATGGTTTTATGAGCTCCTCCCAAACATAATGACCATCATATTGTTAGAAAAAGTAGTCACTAACTGAGACTCTGATGAGATACTGCCTTTGTCAAAGTCCTTACACAATCTTTTCTATGGAAGATAAGCAATTACAGTTTTTTTTGATTGCTTAAGCACGATTTTCAAAACAGGGCCCGTGTTTTCAAAACACTACACACAATTAGCACAACCACACACCCAATTAGCAAAACACTACAGATCCTTTGCAAAATTAAACACTCTTGTAAAAACTATACACTTCTTTTTAAAAACCACACTTTGTTACCATATGAAACACACACGTTTCACATTACTATACTCTGTTTGCACGAGTTACACTCTGCTGTGATAAACCTAAAACACTTTTAGCACTTCTACTTCCCTATGATTAGAGTAGGCTACTATCAACAAAGTACAAATATAATGTAAATTCACCAAACACTACACAAGACCAATGTTGCAGACTGAAGAAACTCATTTATTTCTCAACACGCCCAAAATGTTGACATGGAGATTCATAATACTGTAACCAAACGTCACTTTACGTATTGTAAGTAAAAAAAAATATATAAAAAAATAACGAGACATTGTCTCTTCGCCTAGCTGGATCTGGCCAGAGAATTTCATCAACATCGCAGGCAATGTTGTCATTAGCAAGACACCTTGGAAAGAAACGTCTTGAATGACGAATCCATCCTTGCATTGCTGCTACCTCCATCTGGTCACAGGCCTCCTCCATGGCTTGGATGAGGGGTACCTCAGCCTGGAGACGGAGATCATATACCTTCCACCGCCATGCCGAGAAAAACTATTCTATAGGGTTGAGGAATGGAGAGTATGGTGGAAGATATAGGACGGTGAAATATGGATGTTGCTGAAACCAGTTCTGAACCAGAGCAGAGCGGTGGAAAGACACATTGTCCCAGACAACAATGTATTGCATATGATCGATTTGATTTGCTGCTGTTATGTTGTGCAATTGGTCCAAGAATGTAAGTATGAGTGCTGTGTTGTAAGGGCCCATATGGGCATGGCGGTGGAGGACCCCATTCTGTGTAATGGCTGCACAGAGTGTTATATTACCCCCACGTTGCCCTGGGACATTGACTATAGCCCTGTGACCAATGATGTTTCTTCCCCTCCTTCGTGTTCTCGTCAGGTTGAACCCAGCCTCATCTACGTAAATGAACTCATGCTGGATCTCCTCTCCATCCATTCGTAAAACTCTCTGAAAAACAGTGTCAGGCAAAATTGTGTAGTTCAGTGTAGATCTAGTATACATATTACAGTACAGTAAAAGATTATGAGACTGTATGCAAGATCACACTGCTAAAGTGAATACATACCTCTGCATAATCATGCCGCAGTCGTTTCACCCTTTCGGAATTGCGCTCAAAAGGCACTAGATAAATTCGAATATGAATATTTTTTAGGATGCGTGCCAGTGTTGATGTTGAGACCTGATGGATATCGTTGAAAATGGCGTGGTTATTGACAATGTTAGCTTGGAGCTGCTTGAGTGTTATAGCATTGTTGGCCAAAACCATGTTTACTATCTCCCTCTCTTGCTGTTCTGTGAACATAGGAGGCCTTCCCCCTTGTCGTCCCTGACCCTCAATCCTATGTAGAAAAAAAACAGTATACAATAGTACAGTAATTTCACAGGAAAAGGTAACAGAAGTGCTGATAGTGCATAGAATACAGTACTGTAAGCAGTTACTGAAACCGTGCAGATGTTTTTGATATGATGATATTTTTACAATACCTATTTTCCAGTCGAAATGTTCTCATCACACTTGCCACTGTATATCGGCTTAGATTTGGCTGTACTCGCAGTCCAGCCTCCCTCAGCGTCAGGCCGTGGTTGACAACGTGGTCCACCAGTGTTGCGCGGATCTCATTTGTCAGATTCGGTCCTCTTTGAGCACCTTCTTGTCTTCCTCTTCCTCTTCCTCGTCCTCCTCGTTCTCCTCGTCGTCGTCGTCCTCCTCCTCCTCCTCCTCCTCCTCCTCCTCCTCGTCTTACTCTTTCTCTGACTCTTTCCATTGTGCTTGAAGACCGATGAACTCACCTGCTGCTTTTTATAGTGCTTATACACCTGATTGGTGTGTCTACAATTAAGCAAACGAGTGTTTGCACACCTGATGACTGTGTTGAACCAATTGGTTGGACGGTGTGGTAATTTGACAGTCAGTGCTTTGGTATTGTAAGGACGTGACTTCATGATAGATTTTTGTGTGTAATGTATGTTAAGTGTGTTTAGTGTTTTGCAAATCACTGTGTGTAGAGTTTTGCAACAAGTGTGAGGTTGACAATGTGCTTATAGTTGTGCAAATATGGGCTGATGTTTTGCTTCTTGAGTGTAAAGTTTTGCTAATAGTGTACTACTTTTAATTTTAGTGTGTAAGCAATCCAAAAAAACTGTAACGATGCACAGTGACAGTCTAAAAACAAGGCAGAAATACAAGTGAATTTGAAACAAAGTCAACTGTTCAATACAACAATTGGTTTGTTTGAGATCAATTGGTCAATTGGACTGCTATGCATTAGTGTAGTGATGGAGATAACTGAGACATAAGCTTGTGTGTGTGTGCATGGCCCTGACAGCTGTCTGTCTGGCACCTACTCCCATGGCCCTGACAGCTGTCTGTCTGGCACCTACTCCCATGGCCCTGACAGCTGTCTGTCTGGCACCTACTCCCATGGCCCTGACAGCTGTCTGTCTGGCACCTACTCCCATGGCCCTGACAGCTGTCTGTCTGGTACCTACCTCCATGGTCCTGACAGCTGTCTGTCTGGTACCTACCCCCATGGTCCTGACAGCTGTCTGTCTGGTACCTACCCCCATGGTCCTGATAGCTGTCTGTCTGGCACCTACCTCCATGGCCCTGATAGCTGTCTTTCTGGTACCTACCCCCATGGTCCTGACAGCTGTCTGTCTGGCACCTACCCCCATGGTCCTGATAGCTGTCTGTCTGGCACCTAACTCCATGGCCCTGACAGATGTCTGTCTGGTACCTACCCCCCATGGTCCTGATAGCTGTCTGTCTGGTACCTACCCACATGGTCCTGATAGCTGTCTGTCTGGTACCTACCCCCATGGTCCTGACAGCTGTCTGTCTGGTACCTACCCCCATGGTCCTGATAGCTGTCTGTCTGGTACCTACCTCCATGGCCCTGACAGCTGTATGTCTGGTACCTACCCCCATGGCCCTGATAGCTGTCTGTCTGGTACCTACCTCCATGGCCCTGACAGCTGTATGTCTGGTACCTATCCCCATGGTCTTGATAGCTGTCTGTATGGTACCTACCCCCATAGCCCTGCTATCAAAGAGAGAGGGAGAGAGAGAAGGAGAGAAAGAGACAGAGGAAGAGAGGGAGAGAGAGAAGGAGAGAAAGAGACAGGGGGAGAGGGAGAGAGTGTGATCACCATGCCTTCCTATTGAAACACAGCACTGATAAGCATAGTGTTTCATCACCATGTCTTCCTATTGAAACACAGCACTGATAAGCATAGTGTTTCATCACCATGTCTTCCTATTGAAACACAGCACTGATAAGCATAGTGTTTCATCACCATGCCTTCCTATTGAAAAACAGCACTGATAAGCATAGTGTTTCATCACCATGCCTTCCTATTGAAACACAGCACTGATAAGCATAGTGTTTCATCACCATGTCTTCCTATTGAAACACAGCACTGATAAGCATAGTGTTTCATCACCATGTCTTCCTATTGAAACACAGCACTGATAAGCATAGTGTTTCATCACCATGCCTTCCTATTGAAACATAGCACTGATAAGCATAGTGTTTCATCACCATGCCTTCCTATTGAAACACAGCACTGATAAGCATAGTGTTTCATCACCATGTCTTCCTATTGAAACACAGCACTGATAAGCATAGTGTTTCATCACCATGTCTTCCTATTGAAACACAGCACTGATAAGCATAGTGTTTCATCACCATGTCTTCCTATTGAAACACAGCACTGATAAGCATAGTGTTTCATCACCATGCCTTCCTATTGAAACATAGCACTGATAAGCATAGTGTTTCATCACCATGCCTTCCTATTGAAACACAGCACTGATAAGCATAGTGTTTCATCACCATGCCTTCCTATTGAAACACAGCACTGATAAGCATAGTGTTTCATCACCATGCCTTCCTATTGAAACACAGCACTGATAAGCATAGTGTTTCATCACCATGCCTTCCTATTGAAACAAAGCACTGATAAGCATAGTGTTTCATCACCATGTCTTCCTATTGAAACACAGCACTGATAAGCATAGTGTTTCATCACCATGTCTTCCTATTGAAACACAGCACTGATAAGCATAGTGTTTCATCACCATGTCTTCCTATTGAAACACAGCACTGATAAGCATAGTGTTTCATCACCATGTCTTCCTATTGAAACACAGCACTGATAAGCATAGTGTTTCATCACCATGCCTTCCTATTGAAACAAAGCACTGATAAGCATAGTGTTTCATCACCATGTCTTCCTATTGAAACACAGCACTGATAAGCATAGTGTTTCATCACCATGTCTTCCTATTGAAACACAGCACTGATAAGCATAGTGTTTCATCATCATGTCTTCCTATTGAAACACAGCACTGATAAGCATAGTGTTTCATCACCATGTCTTCCTATTGAAACACAGCACTGATAAGCATAGTGTTTCATCACCATGTCTTCCTATTGAAACACAGCACTGATAAGCATAGTGTTTCATCACCATGTCTTCCTATTGAAACACAGCACTGATAAGCATAGTGTTTCATCACCATGTCTTCCTATTGAAACACAGCACTGATAAGCATAGTGTTTCATCACCATGTCTTCCTATTGAAACACAGCACTGATAAGCATAGTGTTTCATCACCATGTCTTCCTATTGAAACACAGCACTGATAAGCATAGTGTTTCATCACCATGTCTTCCTATTGAAACACAGCACTGATAAGCATAGTGTTTCATCACCATGTCTTCCTATTGAAACACAGCACTGATAAGCATAGTGTTTCATCACCATGTCTTCCTATTGAAACACAGCACTGATAAGCATAGTGTTTCATCACCATGTCTTCCTATTGAAACACAGCACTGATAAGCATAGTGTTTCATCACCATGTCTTCCTATTGAAACATAGCACTGATAAGCATAGTGTTTCATCACCATGTCTTCCTATTGAAACACAGCACTGATAAGCATAGTGTTTCATCACCATGTCTTCCTATTGAAACATAGCACTGATAAGCATAGTGTTTCATCACCATGCCTTCCTATTGAAACATAGCACTGATAAGCATAGTGTTTCATCACCATGTCTTCCTATTGAAACACAGCACTGATAAGCATAGTGTTTCATCACCATGTCTTCCTATTGAAACACAGCACTGATAAGCATAGTGTTTCATCACCATGTCTTCCTATTGAAACACAGCACTGATAAGCATAGTGTTTCATCACCATGTCTTCCTATTGAAACACAGCACTGATAAGCATAGTGTTTCATCACCATGTCTTCCTATTGAAACACAGCACTGATAAGCATAGTGTTTCATCACCATGTCTTCCTATTGAAACACAGCACTGATAAGCATAGTGTTTCATCACCATGTCTTCCTATTGAAACACAGCACTGATAAGCATAGTGTTTCATCACCATGTCTTCCTATTGAAACATAGCACTGATAAGCATAGTGTTTCATCATCATGTCTTCCTATTGAAACACAGCACTGATAAGCATAGTGTTTCATCACCATGTCTTCCTACTGTAATAACACCACCCTAAAACTGAGCTGTATGGGGACCAATCCACAACTCACACAGTCTGTTCAGGGGGTTAACCAGCTCACAGAGTCTGGTCAGAGGGTTAACCAGCTCACAGAGTCTGGTCAGAGGGTTAACCAGCTCACAGAGTCTGGTCAGAGGGTTAATCAGCTCACAGAGTCTGGTCAGAGGGTTAACCAGCTCGCAGAGTCTGGTCAGAGGGTTAACCAGCTCACAGAGTCTGGTCAGAGGGTTAACCAGCTCACAGAGTCTGGTCAGAGGGTTAACCAGCTCACAGAGTCTGGTCAGAGGGTTAACCAGCTCACAGTGTCTAGTCAGAAGGTTAACCAGCTCACAGAGTCTGGTCAGAGGGTTAACCAGCTCACAGAGTCTGGTCAGAGGGTTAACCAGCTCACAGAGTCTGGTCAGAGGGTTAACCAGCTCACGGAGTCTGGTCAGAAGGTTAACCAGCTCACAGAGTCTGGTCAGAGGGTTAACCAGAGATGAATAGACGCCAGCTCACAGAGTCTGGTCAAAGGGTTAACCAGCTCACGGAGTCTGGTCAGGAGGTTAACCAGCTCACAGAGTCTGGTCAGAAGGTTAACCACCTCACAGAGTCTGGTCAGAGGGTTAACCAGCTCACAGAGTCTGGTCAGAGGGTTAACCAGAGATGAATAGACGTCAGCTCACAGAGTCTGGTCAGAGGGTTAATCAGCTCACAGAGTCTGGTCAGAGGGTTAACCAGAGATGAATAGACGCCAGCTCACAGAGTCTGGTCAGAGGGTTAACCAGCTCACGGAGTCTGGTCAGAGGGTTAACCAGCTCACGGAGTCTGGTCAGAGGGTTAACCAGCTCATGGAGTCTGGTCAGGAGGTTAACCAGCTCACAGAGTCTGGTCAGAAGGTTAACCACCTCACAGAGTCTGGTCAGAGGGTTAACCAGCTCACAGAGTCTGGTCAGAGGGTTAACCAGAGATGAATAGACGTCAGCTCACAGAGTCTGGTCAGAGGGTTAATCAGCTCACAGAGTCTGGTCAGAGGGTTAACCAGAGATGAATAGACGCCAGCTCACAGAGTCTGGTCAGATTGAAACACAGCACTGATGAGCATAGTGTTTCATCACCATGTCTTCCTATTGAAACATAGCACTGATAAGCATAGTGTTTCATCACCATGTCTTCCTATTGAAACATAGCACTGATAAGCATAGTGTTTCATCACCATGTCTTCCTATTGAAACATAGCACTGATAAGCATAGTGTTTCATCATCATGTCTTCCTATTGAAACACAGCACTGATAAGCATAGTGTTTCATCACCATGTCTTCCTACTGTAATAACACCACCCTAAAACTGAGCTGTATGGGGACCAATCAACAACTCACACAGTCTGTTCAGGGGGTTAACCAGCTCACAGAGTCTGGTCAGAGGGTTAACCAGCTCACAGAGTCTGGTCAGAGGGTTAACCAGCTCACAGAGTCTGGTCAGAGGGTTAACCAGCTCACGGAGTCTGGTCAGAAGGTTAACCAGCTCACAGAGTCTGGTCAGAGGGTTAACCAGAGATGAATAGACGCCAGCTCACAGAGTCTGGTCAAAGGGTTAACCAGCTCACGGAGTCTGGTCAGGAGGTTAACCAGCTCACAGAGTCTGGTCAGAAGGTTAACCACCTCACAGAGTCTGGTCAGAGGGTTAACCAGCTCACAGAGTCTGGTCAGAGGGTTAACCAGAGATGAATAGACGTCAGCTCACAGAGTCTGGTCAGAGGGTTAATCAGCTCACAGAGTCTGGTCAGAGGGTTAACCAGAGATGAATAGACGCCAGCTCACAGAGTCTGGTCAGAGGGTTAACCAGCTCACGGAGTCTGGTCAGAGGGTTAACCAGCTCACGGAGTCTGGTCAGAGGGTTAACCAGCTCATGGAGTCTGGTCAGGAGGTTAACCAGCTCACAGAGTCTGGTCAGAAGGTTAACCACCTCACAGAGTCTGGTCAGAGGGTTAACCAGCTCACAGAGTCTGGTCAGAGGGTTAACCAGAGATGAATAGACGTCAGCTCACAGAGTCTGGTCAGAGGGTTAATCAGCTCACAGAGTCTGGTCAGAGGGTTAACCAGAGATGAATAGACGCCAGCTCACAGAGTCTGGTCAGAGGGTTAACCAGCTCACGGAGTCTGGTCAGAGGGTTAACCAGCTCACGGAGTCTGGTCAGAGGGTTAACCAGCTCATGTAGTCTGGTCAGAGGGTTAACCAGCTCACAGAGTCTGGTCAGAGGGTTAACCAGCTCACAGAGTCTGGTCAGAGGGTTAACCAGCTCACGGAGTCTGGTCAGAGGGTTAACCAGCTCACGGAGTCTGGTCAGAAGGTTAACCAGCTCACAGAGTCTGGTCAGAAGGTTAACCAGCTCACAGAGTCTGTACAGAGGGTTAACCAGCTCACAGAGTCTGGCCAGAGGGTTAACCAGCTCACAGAGTCTGGTCAGAAGGTTAACCAGCTCACAGAGTCTGGACAGAGGGTTAACCAGCTCACCGAGTCTGGTCAGAAGGTTAACCAGAGATGAATAAAAGTCAGCTCTGCATTCCAATAATCTCTTAGCATTCAAGTCAAGGAGGCTAGTGCACTGGAGAGTTGTAGAGAAACACTTCTTCCTGCAACTAGCTGCCGGTCTTTCTTATACAGAGAGCAGTACACAGAGCTTTTCAAGGTCAGAAGACTCCTAGATCAATTGGAAGAACACAAGGGGTTCCCTGAGGCAAGGCCACAGGTGGTACAAGTCTGGACAGAGGCCCCAGAGTGTGTGTGTGTGTGTGTGTGTGTGTGTGTGTGTGTGTGTGTGTGTGTGTGTGTGTGTGTGTGTGTGTGTGTGTGTGTGTGTGTGTGTGTGTGTGTGTGTGTGTGTGTGTGTGTGTGTGTGTGTGTGTGTGTGTGTGTGTGTGTGTGTGTGGGGGGGGGGGGACCAGAATATTAAATATTAAACGTGTGGGCGTGTGTGTTCGGACGTCTGTCTACATGTGTAGTGAAGTAATAATTATCATATTGGCTATATTGTATACAGTGCATTTGTAAAGTATTCAGACTGCTTCCCTTTTTCCACACTTTGTTACATTACAGCCCTATTCTAAAATGTATTAACTACATGTTGTTCATCATCAATCCACACACAATACCCCATAATGACAAAGTGAAAACAAATAAACAAATAAAAAACAGAAATATCTTATTTCCATAAGTATTTAGACCCTTTATATGAGACTCTAAATTGAGCTCTGGTGCATCCTGTTTCCATTGATCATCCTTGAGATGTTTCTACAACTTGATTGGAGTCCACCTGTGGTCATTTCAATTGATTGGAAATGATTTGGAAAGGCACACAGATTTGGAAAGGTCCCACAGTTGACAGTGCGTGTCAGAACAAAAACCAAGCCATGAGGTCGAATGAATTGTCCGTAAGGGTCAGAGACAGGATTGTGTAGAGGCACAGACCTGGAGAAGGGTACTAAAAAAGTTCTGCAGCATTGAAGGTCCCCAAGAACACAGTGGCCTCCATCATTCTTAAATGGAAGAAGTTTGGAACCATCAAGACTCTTCCTAGAGCTGGCTTTCCGGCCAAACTGAGCAATCGGGGGAGAAGGGCCTTGATCAGGGAGGTGACTAAGAACCCGAAGGTCACTCTGACAAAGCTCTAGAGTTCCTCCATGGAGATGGGAGAAACTTTCAGAAGGACATCCATCTCTGCAGCACTCCACCAATCAGGCCTTTATGTTAGAGTGGCCAGACAGAAGCCGATCTACAGTAAAAGGCACATGACAGCCCACTAGGAGTTAGCGGATCTGATGAAACCAAGATTGAACTCTTTGGCCTGAATGCCAAATGTCACGTCTGGAGGAAACCTGGCACCATCCCTATGCTGAAGCATGGTGGTGGGAACATCATACTTTGGGGAGGTTTTTCAGCAGCAGAGACTAGGAGACTAGTCAGGGTTGAGGGAAAGATGAACGGAACAAGTACAGATAGATCCTTGATGAAAACCTGCTCCAGAGCACTCAGGACCTCCGACTGGGGAGAAAGGTTCACCTTCCAACAGGACAACGACCCTAAGCACACAGCCAAGATAACGCAGGAAAGGCTTTGGGACAAGACTCTGAATGTCCTTGAGTGGCCAGGCCAGAGCCCGGACTTGAACCCGATCGAACATCTCTGGAGAGACCTGAAAATAGCTGTGCAGCAACGCTTTCCATCCATCCTGACAGAGTGAGAGGATCTGCAGAGAAGAATGGAAGAAACTCCACAAATACAGGTGTGCCAAGCATCATACCCAATAAGACTTGAGCCTGTAATCTCTGCCAAATTAGCAATCATTTCTAAAAACCTGTTTTTTATTTTGTCTTTATGGGGTATTGTGTGTAGATTGATGAAAAAAATACAATTTAATCAATTTTAGAATAAGGCTGTAATGTAACAAAATGTGGAAAAAGTTAAGTGGTCTGAATACTTTCTAAATGCACTGTACCTCACATTAGACCTTCATAAAGACTATGCAATTAATATTAAGCATAAAGATGATTTAACAATATGCAGGAGACTATAGTTGAGTTGCAGTAGTAGGAAGGCCAAGAAATGTCTGTGACTTGTCTATCAAAGGCAAATAGACTTAAAATCATTGTAATATGAACGATTCACAAATTCATTAAAAAATAGTTGCTGTATATCATTCTATCACACCTTTCAATAATCAGTCCTCTGGATACTGTGTGAGATACTTGCCCAGGTCGGAGGTCTGCTCACCAACTAAGATTTCACAAAATGAGACAAACATCTAATTAAAATATACTCTATGTACAACTTAAAACACCAAATAATGCATGCAGAGCAGACTTAGGCCAATACCTGCTAATTATCAAAATCAAGATAAGAACCGTTAAATTCTAGACCACCTAAAAGGAAGCAATTCCCAAAACTTCCAAAACAAAGACATCATTTACAGAGAGATTAACCTGGAGAAGAGTCCCCTAAGCAAGCTGGTCCTGGTGTCACGCCCTGACCTTAGAGATCCATTTTATGTCTCTATTTTGGTTGGTCAGGGCGTGAGTTGGGGTGGGCATTCTGTTTTGTGTTCTATGTTTTCTTTTCTGTGTGTTTGGCCAGGTGTGGTTCTCAATCAGAGGCAGCTGTCTATTGTTGTCTCTGATTGAGAACCATACTTAGGTAGCCTTTTCCCACCTGTGTTTTGTGGGTAGTTGTTTTCTGTTTTTGTGTCTGCAGCAGACAGAACTGTTTCGCTTTCGTTCTCCTGTTTGTTGTTTTTGTTCGATTTTTTTAATTTTTATTAAATCATGAACATTTTAAACGCTGCACCTTGGTCCACTCTTCCTTCAGCCTACGTGAACCGTTACACCTGGGGCTCTGTTTACAAACAGAGTCCATGGACAGCAACACAATTACACTCAACCAAATCATGGGGAGACAAAAATAGAATTACGTGACCCATTGGAAAGAATTAACAAAAAAACAGAGCAAACTAGAATGCTATTTGGCCCTAAACAGAGAGTACACAGTGGCAGAATACCTGACCACTGTGACTGACACAAAATTAATAAAATCCTTGACTATGTACAGACTCAGTGAGCATAGCCTTGCTATAGAGAGAGGTTGCCATCAGCAGACCTGGCTCTCATGAGAAGACAGGCTATGTGGACACTGCCCACAACAAATTGTGGAAACTGAGCTGCACTTCCTAACCTCCTGCCCAATGTATGACCATATTAGAGACATATATTTCCCTCAGATTACACAGACACTAAAATAATTCGAAAACAAATTCAATTTTGATAAACTCCCATATCCATTGGGTGAAATCAGAAATACAGAAATCAGAGATACAGTGTAGACATAACCTTTTGTCAATAGGGGGTGCTGTTAGCACTGTTATTTTTTTGACATTGCCAAATTAATCTGCCTAGTAGTCATTTCTTGCTAGTACAATATGGATATTATTGTTATTATTGGATAGAAAACACTCTCTAGTTTCTATAACCGTTGGAATTATGTCTCTGAGTGGAACAGAACTCTATCTACAGCACTTTTCCTGACAGGGAGTGAGATATCAGAAATCTTGGCCTCTGGTCCCAGGTCAGTTTTAATGTCCCTGTGAATGCTATGAGGATACAAACACTGCCTACACCTTCCTCTAGATGTCAGTAAGTGGTGACAATTTGAATGGAGTTGATTGCGCAATCAGGGCCTGTATAAAACACCAAAGACCGGAAGTAGCTTTCCTTTGGACCCTGCGCTCGATGCAAGAAGGACGTTGGACCGACCTCTTTCCAAGCCTTGGTTTAGCCAGTAATATATCGCCGGTCATGTTTTTACTTGTTATAGGTGTTAAAAACATCATAAGGTAGTTAATTTAAACCGTTTTATAGCAATTTATATCCGTTTAGTGCGATTTTGAGGCATTTATTTGTGACGCCCTTCCATGAGCTGGGCACGTTTCCTGTACATACCGAACGTTAGTGGCCATTTCGACGGGACAAGAGGACATCTTTCGACCAAAAGACGATTAGACCGGAGAAAGGATACATTGCCCAAGATTCTGATGGAAGAACAGCTCATAGTAAGAACTATTTATGATGATAAATCGCTGTTCTGTTGAAAAATTTTAAACGCATATATCGCCATTTTGTATTGTGTAGCTTCGCTTTGGCGGACCCGGTATTGCACAGTAAGGATAATTTTAGAAATATAAGTCAGCGATTGCATTAAGAACTAATTTGTCTTTCGATTCCTGTCAACCCTGTATTTTTTAGTCAAGTTTATGATTAGTTATCGATTAGACTAGATCACTCTCAAAGATGGCGCCCGACATTTTCAGGCCAGTTTTGCTACTATTCTCATTGTATAACCACGTTTTTTTGTGGCTAAATATGCACATTTTCGAACAAACTCTATATGTATGTTGTAATATGATGTTACAGGACTGTCATCGGAAGAATTCTGAAAAGGTTAGTGAAAAAATTTATATATTTTGGTGATCATAACGTTATCGCTCCCGTTGCCATGAATTCATGCTGGGGTAACGTTTGCACATGTGGTATGCTAATATAACGATTTATTGTGTTTTCGCTGTAAAACGCTTAGAAAATCTGAAATATTGTCTGAATTCACAACATCTGTGTCTTTCCATTGCTATGCTTTGTCTATTTTTATGAAATGTTTTATGATGAGTAAATTGGTAATACACGTTGCTCTCTGTATTTATTCTAGTCGAGTTGTGATGGTGGGTGCAATTGTAAACTATGATTTCTACCTGAAATATGCACATTTTTCTAACAAAAACTATCCTATACAATAAATATGTTATCAGACTGTCATCTGATGAGTTTTTTTCTTGGTTAGTGGCTATCAATATCTTTATTTGGCCGAATTGGTGATAGCTACTGGTGGAGAGAAAAATGGTGGACAAAGAAAAAATGGTGTCTTTTGCTAACGTGGTTAGCTAATAGATTTACATATTGTGTCTTCCCTGTAAAACATTTTAAAAATCAGAAATGATTGCTGGATTCACAAGAAGTGGATCTTTCATCTGGTATCTTGGACTTGTGATTGAATGATATTTAGATGCTACTATTTACTTGTGACGCTATGCTAGCTATGCTATTCAGCTTTTTTACTGGTGGGGGGGTGGGGGGTGCTCCCGGATCCGGGTTTCTGAGGCGGTAGAAGTTTTAATGTTGTAAATGACTATTGCAGCTGGAAACGGATGATTTTTATTGGAATATCTACATAGGCGTACAGAGGCCCATTATCAGCAACCATCACTCATGTGTTCCAATGGCACGTTGTGTTAGCTAATCCAAGTTTATCATTTTTAAAGGCTAATTGATCATTAGAAAACCCTTTTGCAATTATGTTAGTACAGCTGAAAACTGTTGTTCTGATTAAAGAAGCAATAAAACTGGCCTTCTTTAAACTAGTTGAATATCTGGAGCATCAGCATTTGTGGGTTCGTTTACAGGCTCAAAATTGCCAGAAACAAAGGACTTTCTTCTGAAACTTGTTACTCTATTCTTGTTCTGAGAAATGAAGGCTATTCCATGCGAGAATTTGCCAAGAAACTGAAGATATTGTACAACGCTGTGTACTACCCTCTTCACAGAACAGTGCAAACTGTCTCTAACCAGAATAGCAAGAGGAGTGGGAGGCCCCGGTGCACAACTGAGCAAGAGGACAAGTACATTAGAGTGTGTAGTTTGAGAAACAGACGCCTAACAGGCCCTCAACTGGCAGCTTCATTAAATGGTACCTGCAAAACACCAGTCTCAACGTCAACAGTGAAGAGGCGACTCCTGGATGCTTGCCTTCTGTTTTTAACAGAAATGTGAGATTTGAACCTTTCCTTGGAGTATGCAGCATGTTCATGTTTTTGTTATTCACCCAATGTTTGCGGATCTGATGGACCTACAACATTATTGTTTTTTTTAACAATACAGCCATAACAATTTACACAATAAAACGCAATATAGACAGCATACAAGGTTCATATTTGCCATTTACCTCTGCTAGATCACATTTATCAATAAAAGCGCTATTCGTTTTTTAAATAAAATGAGATTTTTGTTTTCAAAAATCGATTATAATCAAGACATGGGTGGAATACATCATGTTTATCTTGAACAAATATAAATGAAACAAGGTTTTCATCACTATAGATGTTTATTGCTTTGAACTGAACAAATTGGAAGGACAAATTTTACATTCAGTATTTTATGGAAATGATAAATATGCCCCATTGAACACAAATTAAGGCTGGTCTACACACCACATGAGGTACAGAGTTTTACTGTATGTGTGTGTTGCAAATGTACTTCTTGCATTTGATGCATGTGTACTGTGTCTTTTTGTCCCTCTTGGGTACCCAGACATTGCAGTGCTTCTTCTTTTTCGGGAACTTTACTATCTCACTCACTCACTCACATATATAGTTACACAGGCCAAGGTAGGAGAAGCCGACAAACACACATGCAACAACATCACTCACACTTACTTCCGGTATTGGAGTTGTTGGTTCTGTGTGTCGGGCGGATGGTGCACCAGCATCCTCCTCCTTAATCCTCCTCACGATGGCTGCAGAAACTGGGGTCCTTGGGATATGTTGCCTCCTCTGGATTTGAGGTCTTACCAATGCCTTGCCCAGATCCTTGAGAAAGAGCCGTCTCCTCTGGAACTTCCCTCTGTTCCAATCTGGGTTCAACACCATCCAGATGACAAACGTGTTGTACGCCGAGATGTTGAAGAAAATCACAAGTGGCCAGCGTAGGGTTATTCTTTTGCAGATGTAGCCAGTCACCAGCTTGTCAAAATTGTCCACCACCTCCCTTTGTGGCATTGTAATCCATTATGATTTCTGGTTTTTAATGTTCCTGGCCACAGATTTTCCCATCCCTATGCAGCATACCATAGTTTTGTCTTTCTTTGGCAGGTAGGACACTAGGGACGTGTCGGCCGTGAACACAAACTTAGAGAAATTGACAGGCCTGTTCCCTATATTCAATAGCTGAAGTGGGAGCTCTGGCTTGTTTTTTCGTACTGCTCCTACCATTGTCAGCTTCCTCTTGAGGAGCTCCTGTCTCAGCTTGTGCGAAGTAAAAAAGGTACCTCATGTGATGTTGTGGACACGGAGTCCTTGTGTCACGTCCAGGACAACCGGCATCCCTTGGTTCTTCTCAGGGTCTCCTCCATCTGGCTTCCCCGTAAACATTTGCAAGTTCCACTCACATGATGAAGCAGCATCACAGGCAGCTCAGATCTTGATTGCATATTTTGCAGGTTTAGACGGTATGTAGTAACTGAAGGGGCAGCGTCCCCTAAATGGCATAAGGTGCTCATCAACAGTAATGTTGGACACAAGGTTGTAAAACAGGGGAAGGCGGTCCACCCACTTGTCCCACACTGACCTGATTACAGCTACTTTGTCTCTCTACCGCTGAGCTGGTCTGGTGTCTCGGTTATCGTAGCGGATGATCATGTAAAAAGTTTCCCAGAGACATTGTTGCACGGAATATTTATCTGCCAGTTTCTGCAACCCACTGGGATCTGAAAACACCAGCAAGGATAAGAACCCCAAAGTATGCATGTAAATGAGTTTGGTCCATCTCCCACCATCTCTATCCAAAAACAAGCCTTCTCTCCAAATATGTCCAGTCCAGCATGTTTTTCTGGATAGTGTCTGGGATGAACAGTTCAAAAGAAGACTTTATGTCCTGCATATGAGTAACCTCCATCCGCATCGGCCCTGGTTGCATCCTTATCACATTAGCAGCATTGCGGGGTGGCTAATTCCTTGGGCAAGAAGACCATTGAATTTTAATATGTTCATATTTACTTATTTCACTGTAGAGCCTCTAGCCTCTAAGCCTTAGTAAACCCTTTAGTTCCACCTCCCACACATGCGGTGAAATCACCTGGTTAAAATTATGTTTATAGAGACAATATCTCTCTCATCATTACTCAATGCATAGGATTACCTCCACTGTTTTCACATCCTACCATACCTTTGTCTGTACATTATGCCTTGCATGTATTCTACCATGTCCAGAAACCTGCTCCTTTAACTCTCTGTTCCGAACAACCAGTTTTCTTAGCCTTTAGCTGTACCCTTATCCTACTCCTCCTCTGTTCCTCTGGTGATGTAAAGGTTAACCCAGGCCCTGCAGTACCTAGCTCCACTCCAAATCCCCAGGCGCTCTCATTTGTTGACTTCTGTAACCGTAAAAGCCTTGGTTTCATGCATGTTAACATTAGAAGCCTACCCCCTAAGTTTGTTTTATTCACTGCCTTAGCACTCTGCCAACCCAGATGTCCTAGCCGTGTCTGAATCCTGGCTTAGGAATGCCACCAAAAACCCTGACATTTCCATCCCTATCTAAAATATTTTCCGACAAGATAGAACTGCCAAAGGGGCCGGAGTTGCAATCTACTGCAGAGTTCTGTCTTACTATCCAGGTCTGTGCCCAAACAATTTGAGCTTCTACTTTTAAAAATCCACCTTTCCAGAAACAAGTCTCTCACCGTTGCTGCTTGCTATAGACCCCCTTCAGCCCCCAGCTGTGCCCTGGACACAATATGTGAATTGATTGCCCCCATCTATCTTCAGAGCTCGTGCTGTTAGGTGACCTAAACTGGGACATGCTTAAGACCCCGGCCATCCTACAATCTAATCTTGATGCCCTCAATCTCACACAAATGATCATGGAACCTACCAGGTACAACCCCAAATCCGTAAACATGGGCACCCTCATACATATCATCCTAACCAACCTACCCTCCAAATACACCTCTGCTGTCTTCAACCAGGATCTCAATGATCACTGCCTCATTGCCTGCATCCGTAATGGGTCTGCAGTCAAACAACCACTCCTCATCACTGTCAAACGCTCCCTGAAACACTTCAGCGAGCAGGCCTTTCTAATCGACCTGGCCCGGGAATCCTGGAAAGATATTGACCTCATTCTGTCAGTAGAGGAAAACTGGTTATTCTCTAAAAGAGTTTTCCTCACCATCTTAAGTAAGCATGCCCCATACTAAAAATGTTGAACCAGGAACAGATATAGACCTTGGTTCCCTCCAGACCTGACAGCCCTTGACCAGCACAAAAACATCCTCTGGCGTACTGCTATAACATCGAATAGCCCCTGCGATATGCAACTTTACAGGGAAGTTAGGAACACGTCCACCGGACGTGCTACCTGTCCCAGACCTGCTGTTTTCAACTCTCTAGAGACCGCAGTAGCGGTAGAGATACTCTTAATGATCGGCTATGAAAAGCCAACTGACATTTACTCCTGAGGTGCTGACTTGCTACACCATCGATAACTACTGTGATCATTATTATTTGACCATGCTGGTCATTTATGAACATTTGAACATCTTGGCCATGTTCTGTTATAATCTCCACCCGGCACAGCCAGAAGAGGACTGGCCACCCCTCATAGCCTGGATCCTCTCTAGGTTTCTTCCTAGGTTTTGGCCTTTTTAGGGAGTTTTTCCTAGCCAATGTGCTTCTACACCTGCATTGCTTCCTGTTTGGGGTTTTAGGCTGGGTTTCTGTACAGCACTTCGAGATATTAGCTGATGTACGAAGGGCTATATAAAATAAACTTGATTTGATTTGAAACTAATATACACAGGCAGTTAGGAAAGCAAAGGCTAGCTTTATCAAACATAAATTTGCATCCTGTAGCACAAACTCCAAAAAGTTCTGGGACACTGTAAAGTCCATGGAGAATAAGAGCACCTCCTCCCAGCTGCCTACTGCTCTGAGGCTAGGGAACACTGTCACCACCAATAAATCCGTGATAATTGAGAATTTCAATAAGCATTTTTCTACGGCTGGCCATGCTTTCCACCTGGCTACCCCTTCCCCGGTCAACAGCCCTGCACCCTCCACAGCAACTTGCCCAAGCCTCCCCCATTTCTCCTTCACCCAAATCCAGATAGCTGATGTTCTGAAAGAGCTGCAAAATCTGGACATCTACAAATCAGCTGGGCAAGACAATCTGGACCCTCTCTTACTAAAATTATCCACCAAAATTGTTGCAACCCCTATTCCTAGCCTGTTCAACCTCTCTTTCGTATCATCTGAGATACCCAAAGATTGGAAAGCTGCCGCGGTCATCTCCCTCTTCAAATGGGGAGACACTCTAGACACAAACTGCTACAGACCTATATCTATCCTACCCTGCCTTTCTAAGGTCTTCGAAACCCAAGTTTAACTTCTCTGGGATATGTGGGACACTAACGTCCCACTTGGCCAAAAGCCAGTAAAAATGCAGAGTGCCAAATTCACATAAATTACTATAAAAATCAAACTTTCATGAAATCACACATGAAAGATAGCAAATTAAGGCTACACTTGTTGTGAATCCAGCCAACATGTCAGAATTCAAATAGGCTTTACGACGAAAGCACACCAGACGATTATGTTAGGTCAGAGCCAAGTCACAGAAAAACACAGCCATTTTTCCAGCCAAAGAGAGGAGTAACAAAAAGCAGAAATAGAGATAAAATTAATCACTTAACCTTTGATGATCTTCTTCAGATGACACTCATAGGACTTCATGTTACACAATACATGTATGTTTTGTTCGGTACAGTTCATATTTATATCCAAAAATCTGAGTTTAGGTGGGACGCTACTTTCTCACTTGGCCAAAAGCCAGAGAAAATGCAGAGCGCCATATTCAAATAAATTACTATAAAAATCTAACTTTCATTAAATCACACATGAAAGATAACAAATTAAAGCTACACTGGTTGTGAATCCAGCCAACATGTCAGACCTCAAATAGGCTTTTCGGCGAAAGCAAACGATGCTATTATCTGAGGATAGCAACAGAGTAAACAAAGAGAGAGAAGCCTATTTCAACCCTGCAGGCGCGACACAAAACGCAGAAATAAAAATATAATTCATGCCTTACATTTGACGAGCTTCTGTTGTTGGTACTCCAATATGTCCCATAAACATCACAAATGGTCATTTTGTTCGATTAATTCCGTCAATATATATCCAAAATGTCCATTTATTTGGCGCGTTTGATCCAGAAAAACACTGGTTCACACTTGTGCAACGTTACTACAAAATATCTCAAAAGTTACCTGTAAACTTTGCCAAAACATTTCAAACAACTTTTGTAATACAACTTTAGGTATTTCTTAACGTAAATAATAGATAAAATTGAAGACGGGATGATCTGTGTTCAATACAGGATTAAAACAGTAGCTAGCTTTCTGGTCATGCGCCTCTAACAAACAGGACACTTTAAGTGACCCTCGTTCAAGATGGCCGTACTTCTTCATTACACAAAGGAAAAAACCTCAACCAATTTCTAAAGACTGTTGACATCCAGTGGAAGCGGTAGGAACTGCAAGAAGGTCAATTAGAAATCTGGATTCCCAATGAAATTTCATTGAAAAGAGAGTATCTGAATGGTTTGTCCTCGGGGTTTCGCCTGCTAAATAAGTTATGTTATACTCACAGACATGATTCAAATAGTTTTAGAAACTTCAGAGTTTTTTCTATCCAAATCCACTAATAGTATGCATATCTCATCTTCTGGGGATGAGTAGCTGGCAGTTGAAAGGCCAATGAGTCTCAGGTTTAAATAATATTTAATTGTATCATTTTTATTTTAATAAACATTGAAAATGGGTCCCACAGACCCGAACACCATACAAGGGCTAGTTATTGTTTATGGCGCTCTCATGATAAATCATTACTTTTGGGGATTATGTAGAATACATTTTTGATTACATTTAGTTACATTTAACTGGTTTAATAAGTGCATCGTCGACATTGTCCACACAGTGACCGTAAGGACATATCCCAACCGAAAATCATGGATTGCAGGCAACGTCAGCACTGAGCTAAAGGCTAGAGCTGCCACTTTCAAAGACCGGGACACTAATCCGGACACTTATACTGGACTCAATACAGGCTTTGATGATCACAGATTCCAAAGGGAACCCCAGCCAGCGAGCTGCCCAGTGACGCGAGCCTACCAGATGAGTTAAATGACTTCTGTGCTTGATTTGAGGCAAGCAACACTGAACCATGCATGAAAGCACCAGCAGTTATGGATGACTGTGTGCTCTTGCTTTCTGTAGCTGATGTATGTAAGACCTTTAACCATGTTAACATTCAGATGGATTATCAGGACGCGTACTCGGAGAATGCGCTATCCAGCTGGCTGGTGTTTTCACTGACATTTTCAACCTCTCCCTGACCAGTTGGTAAAACCTACATGTTTCAAGCAGACCACCATAGTCCCTGTGCCCAATAACTCCAAGACATCCTGTATAAATGACTATCGGGGGGTAGCACTCACATCTGTAGCCATGAAATGCTTTGAAAGGCTGGTCATGGCTCACATCAACACTATCATTCCAGACATCCTGGATCCACTCCAATTCACATACCACCCCAACAGATCCACATATGATATAATCTATTTTGCACTCCACACTGCCCTTTCCCATCTGGACAAAAGGAACACCTATGTGAGAATGCTGTTCACTGGGTACAGCTCAGCGTTCAACACCATAGTGCCTTCCAAGCTCATCACTTTGTTTAAGACCCTGGGACAGAACACCTACCTCTGCAACTGGATCCTAGACTTCCTGACAGGCTGCCCCTAGGTGGTGAGGGTAGGCAACAACACATCCGCCACGCTGACCCTCAACAAGCTGGACACTCAGGGGTCCGTGCTTAGTCCCATTCCATACTGCCTGTTCACACACAACTCTGTGGCTGTGCATGTTTCCAACAACATTATTACGTTTTCTGACGACACAACAGTGGTTGGCCTGATCACAGACGGTGATTAGATGCATTGTGTTGTGTGACAAACCGCACATTTTAAAATGGCCTTTTAGTGTTCATAGCACAAGGTGCACCTGTGTAATGATCATGCTGTTTAATCAGCTTCTTGATATGCCACACCTGTTAAGTGGATGGATTATATTGGCAAAGGAGAAATGTTCAATAACAGGGGTGTAAACTAATTTGTGCACAGAATTTGAGAGAAATCAGCTTTTTGTGCATATGGATATTTTCTGATCCAAATATTAGGGAATATGCCAGAGCTGACGATGACGTTAAAGAGTTCAAGTATAGCCTTTTGAAATTCGTGGTAGGTACAGTTGAAGTCGGAAGTTTACAAACACTTAGGTTGGAGTCATTAAAGCTCGTTTTTCAACCACTCCACACATTTCTTGTAAACAAACCATAGTTTTGGCAAGTCGGTTAGGACATCTACTTTGTGCATGACACAAGTAATTTTTCCAACAATTGTTTACAGACAGATTATTTCACTTATAATTCACTGTATCACAATTCCAGTGGGTCAGAAGATTACATACACTAAGTTGACTGTGCCTTTAAACAGCTTGGAAAACTCCAGAAAATTATATCATGGATTTAGAAGCTTCTGATAGGCTAATTGACATTATTTGAGTCAATTGGAGGTGTACCTGTGGATGTATTTCAAGGCCTACCTTCAAAATCAATTCCTCTTTCCTTGACATCATGTACAAATCAAAAGAAATCAGCCAAGACCTCAGAAAAAAATTGTAGATCTCCTCAAGTCTGGTTCATCCTTGGGAGCAATTTCCAAACGCCTGAAGGTACCACGTTCATCTGTACAAACAATAGTACGCAAGTATAAACACCATGGGACCACGCAGCAATTATACAGCTCAGGAAGGAGACGCATTCTGTCTCCTAGAGATAAAAGTATTTTGGTGCGAAAAGTGTAAATCAATCCAAGACCAACAGCAAAGGACCTTGTGAAGATGCTGGAGGAAATAGGTACAAAAATATCTAAATCCACAGTAAAACGAGTTCTATATCGACATAACCCGAAAGGCTGCTCAGCAAGGAAGAAGACACTCCTCCAAACCCGCCATAAAAAAGCCAGACTATGCTTTGCAACTGCACATGGGGACAAAGATCATACTTTTTGGAGAAATGTCCTCTGGTCCGATGAAACAAAAATGGAACTGTTTGGTCATAATGACCATCGTTATGTTTGGAGGAGAAAGGGGGAGGCTTGCAAGCCAAAGAACACCATCCCAACCGTGAAGCACGGGGGTGGCAGCATAATGTTATGGGGGTGCTTTGCTGCAGGAGGGACTGGTGCACGTCACAAAATAGATGGCATCGCGAGGGAGCAAAATTATGTGGATATGTTGAAGCAACATCTCAAGGCATTAGTCAGGAAGTTAATGTTTGGTCGCAAATGTGTCTTCCAAATGGACAATGACCCCAAGCATACTCCCAAAGTTGTGGCAAAATGGCTTAAGGACAACATAGTCAAGGTATTGGAGTGGCCATCACAAAGCCCTGACCTCAATCCCATAGAAAAGTTGTGGGCAGAACTGAAAAAGCGTGTGCGAGCAAGGAGGCCTACAAACCTGACTCGGTTACAACAACTCTGTCATGAGGAATAGGCCAAAATTCACCCAACTTATTGTGGGAAACTTGTGGAAGGCTGCCCGAAATGTTTGACCTAAGTTAAACAATTTAAAGGTAATGCTACCATATACTAATTGAGTGTATGTAAACTTCTGACCCCCTGGGAATGTGATGAAATGAATAAAAGCTGAAATAAATCATTCTCTCAACTATTATTCTGACATTTCACATTCTTAAAATAAAGTGGTGATCCTAACTGACCTAAGACACGGAATGTTTACTGGGATTAAATGTCAGGAATTGTGAACAACTGAGTTTAAATCTATTTGGCTAAGGTGTATGTAAACTTCGACTTCAACTGTATATTTTATCATTTTACTTAAGATACTATCGACACCACAGGTCTTTTTGGGTTGGACGTTTTGTATTTTGTCCTGTAGTTCATTCAACGTAATTGGAGAATCCAGTTGGTTCTGGTAGGCTTTAGTAGTTTATCATATTTGTATTGATCATGTATAGTTTTTTGTTTTTGTTCTTTGTTTTACAGTCAAAAAAAATTGATTAGTGGTTTATACATACATCTCCGTTTTGGATAGATAACTTGTGTTGGTGTTTGTTCAGTGTTTTCCAATTTTCGGTTCGACAGTATTACTCATTGAAGCCTGACTTACTACGTACAGACCCACTGTGTGAAAGAGCTGCAGTAGTTGTTTATTTTTATTTATTTTACCTTTATTTAACTAGGCAATTCAGTTAAGAACAGATTCTTATGTTCAATGCCTAGTAACAGTGGGTTAGCTGCCTTGTTCAGGGGCAGAACAACATATTTTTACCTTGTCAGCTCGGGGATTCAATCTTGCCGCTTTCTGTTAGTAGTCTAACAGTGTTAGTAGTCTAACACTAGTCTAACACCACTAGGCTACCTGCCGCCCCAGGTTGTGACCTGTTTTGTTGGATGTTTTGTCATAGTTGTGTCTAAGAGGGCATATTTGGGATGGAATACTGTCACCTCCAGGTATATGTTGTCCCCATGTGTTCTGAGAGTGTCAGGTTCTTGTCTAGTTCTGGTATTTAGGTCGCCACAAACTAGTACATGTCTGTCACCCACAGGGTGGGCATTCTAGTTTCTTTACTTCTATGTTTTCTATTTCTTTGTGTTTGGCCGGGTGTGGTTCTCAATCAGAGGCAGCTGTCTTTCGTTGTCTCTGATTGGGAACCATACTTAGGTAGCCTTTTTCCCACCTGTGTTTGTGGGTAGTTGTTTTCTGTATAGTTTTAGATACCTTACAGAACTGTTCATTTCTCGCTTTGTTATATTTGTTATAGTGTTCAGTTTTAAATAAATATCATGAACATGTACCACGCTGGGCTTTGGTCCACTCCTTCTTCATCAGACGAGCGTTACAATGTCCCAGGGCCTGGAAATGGTTGATCCCCCCCCCCTCTAGGATGGCGACGCTGTCATCATTAAAGTATTGGGATTCTACTGGGGGGATAAATGACAACATTTTTCTCTGTTGGGATAATTTCCTTATTCATTTCTAGCCAGATGTAAAATGTTCCTGTTTGATTATTTGAATAGAGTGAGTTAGGTCTGCTCTATAGCAAATTAGCATACCCTCTGAGTATCTTCCCTTTTTCACACCAGGTAGTTTGGTGGATGGAACTACCAGCTCTCTGTAACCTAGAGGGCAACCAGTGGGTCCATCTCCTCTACACCATGTTTCTTGTAGGATGACAATGTCTGTATTTCTAATTTCTTTGTTGAAGTCTGGGGTCCTGCTCTCTCTTTCTCTCACAGTATACAGACAACTGATTAATGACATGTGTGATAGAGGAAAACGACTGCAGCCATGTTTGGTATCTATCTAGAACTCTGAAGGCCTCTATATAGACCTATATATAACCTCTGTGGTAACTTGTATCTGTTCAGGGTGAACTCTAAATTACTCTATGCAAAGGGTTTTATTGTCCCCTCAAGAATTCTGTCTTATTTACATTGCTCTCATCCCCCATACAAGACTTTAGATGCCGTGACACCCTGTGACATTCGGGCCCGGGTGATCAGGTGACTGTAAACTTGGTATCGTTTGATTGGTCAATAGTGGGTGGTTTTGGTGACCCCACTACATTACGAATACAGCATATACTGCAGCCTGTAACACAATGCTGTTTAAAATTTTGAAGTCGAAATGACATTGGCAAGCGACAGAAATATGTGTCTTCTGAGTTCAGTTGTTGACTGGTATTATTGTGGAATAAAGCTGCCCAAACAAATGTGCAACCAATGAATTTGTCTGATGAAGCTGGAGAGAGGAGTATAGAGGGAGAGAGTAGGATATAGCTTCTGCAGGTGCTGCTTTGAACAAAGGATTGGGTTTGACAAAAAGGGAATACAGATTAACCAAGACACCAGCGAGAAAGGCAGAGAGAGAGAGGGAGAGAGAGAGAGAGAGAGAGAGAGAGAGCACAGCGGTGGCATCCCACAACAACAAAATAACAACAAAAGAGAAAAACACCAAACATATAATTTCAGTTGTAGAAGAGAAGGATAATGGATATTCCACCTCTCCTGCCAGGCTCTGCCAGGCTCACTGGCACAGCGCAGGCTGTCTATGGTTTGGATGAGGAAAGACATCTCTTTGTCTAGGATTGGACATAGACATGCTTGTTAACGACTATTATATATATATAGAAATGATGACGCTCAAATTTAAAATCATTAAGCAAAATAATGAGGATTTCAATCATCCTAATCGAGGTGTAGATTACATCTCATATTCCAGTGTTCCAACTTGTAAACAAGGCTTCATAGGATTGATCTTAATGCGAGGAGCAGCTTGTGGATTTGACAGCTTTAAAGGCGCTTACAGACAGGCTGCGGAAAATGGCAATTGAACTACAAGAAAATCCGCCTGCCGTGTGTAGAGACCGGCGCTTCCGGTTGTTGTCAGCTTGAATGTTGTCATTCAAATATTGTTTTATTGGTTGACAAGATGAACAATACTCATTGGTCAACCATGCGCGGTGACCGCTCAAGACTTTAGCGCCGTTCACAGGAGCTGGCACCACGAACCGCACAGATTGCAAATCTGGACTCTATAAGACCTTCGCCCGCTCACCACGTCCTGTCTGTAAGCACCTTAACGTGGTTCACCACGTCCTGTCTGTGAGCACCTTAACGCGGTTCACCACGTCCTGTCTGTAAGCGCCTTAACGCGGTTCACCGCGTCCTGTCTGTAAGCACCTTAACGTGGTTCACCACGTCCTGTCTGTAAGCACCTTAACGTGGTTCACCAAGTCCTGTCTGTGAGCACCTTAACGTGGTTCACCACGTCCTGTCTGTAAGCACCTTAACGCGGTTCACCAAGTCCTGTCTGTAAGCGCCTTAACGTGGTTCACCAAGTCCTGTCTGTAAGCGCCTTAACGTGGTTCACCACGTCCTGTCTGTAAGCACCTTAACGTGGTTCACCAAGTCCTGTCTGTAAGCACCTTACCGCGGTTCACCACGTCCTGTCTGCAAGCACCTTAACGCGGTTCACCAAGTCCAGTCTGTAAGCGCCTTAACGCGGTTCACCACGTCCTGTCTGTAAGCACCTTAACGCAGTTCACCACGTCCTGTCTGTAAGCGCCTTAACGTGGTTCACCAGGTCCTGTCTGTAAGCGCCTTAACGCGGTTCACCAAGTCCAGTCTGTAAGCACCTTAACGCGGTTCACTAAGTCCTGTCTGTAAGCGCCTCAACGCGATTCACCACGTCCTGTCTGTAAGCACCTTAACGCGGTTCACCAAGTCCTGTCTGTAAGCGCCTTAACGTGGTTCACCAAGTCCAGTCTGTAAGCACCTTAACGCGGTTCACCAAGTCCTGTCTGTAAGCGCCTTAACGTGGTTCACCAAGTCCAGTCTGTAAGCACCTTAACGCGGTTCACCAAGTCCTGTCTGTAAGCGCCTTAACGTGGTTCACCAAGTCCAGTCTGTAAGCACCTTAACGTGGTTCACCAAGTCCTGTCTGTAAGCACCTTAACGCGGTTCACCACGTCCTGTCTGTGAGCACCTTAACGTGGTTCACCACGTCCTGTCTGTGAGCACCTTAACGCGGTTCACCAAGTCCAGTCTGTAAGCGCCTTAACGTGGTTCACCACGTCCTGTCTGTAAGCGCCATAACGCGGTTCACCACGTCCTGTCTGTGAGCACCTTAACGCGGTCCACCACGTCCTGTCTGTAAGCACCTTAATGCAGTTCACTGCGACCTGTCTGTAATCGCCTTAACGCGGTTTACCACGCCCTGTCTGTGAACGCCTTAACGTGGTTCACCACGTCCTGTCTGTGAGTGCCTTAACGCGGTTTACCGCGTCCTGTCTGTGAGTGCCTTAACGTGGTTCACCAAGTCCTGTCTGTAAGCACCTTAACGCGGTTCACCAAGTCCTGTCTGTAAGCGCCTTAACGCGGTTCACCACGTCCTGTCTGTAAGCACCGTAACGCGGTTCACCAAGTCCTGTCTGTAAGCGCCTTAACGCGGTTCACCACGTCCAGTCTGTTAGCGCCTTAACGTGGTTCACCAAGTCCTGTCTGTAAGCGCCTTAAAACCTTTTGTCAATAGGGGGAGCTGTTAGCACTTTTTTTTTGTTGACTTTGCCAAATTAAACTGCCTAGTACTCAATTCTTTCTCGTACAATATGCATATTATTGTTATTATTGGATAGAAAACACTCTCTAGTTTCTATAACCGTTGGAATTATGTCTCTGAGTGGAACAGAACTCATTCTACAGCACTTTTCCTGACAGGGAGTGAGATTTCAGAAATGTTGGCCTCTGGTCCCAGGTCAGTTTTAATGTCCCTGTGAATGCTATGAGGATACAAACACTGCCTACGCCTTCCTCTAGATGTCAGTAAGTGGTGACAATTTGAATGGAGTCGATTGCGCAATCAGGGCCTGTATAAAACACCAAAGACCGGAAGGAGCTTTCTTTTGGACCCTGCGCTCGACGCACGATGGACGTCGGACTGGCCTCTTTCCAAGCCTTGGTTTAGCCAGTAATATATCGCCGGTCATGTTTTTACTCGTTATAGGTGTTAAAAACATCATAAGGTAGTTAATTTAAACCGTTTTATAGCAATTTATATCCGTTTAGTGCGATTTTGAGGCATTTATTTGTGACGTCCTTCCATGAGCTGGGCACTTTTCCTGTACATACCGAACGTTAGTGGCCATTTCGACGGGACAAGAGGACATCTTTCGACCAAAAGACGATTAGACCGGAGAAAGGATACATTGCCCAAGATTCTGATGGAAGAACAGCTCATAGTAAGAACTATTTATGATGATAAATCGCTGTTCTGTTGAAAAATGTTAAACGCATATATCGCCATTTTGTTTTGTGTAGCTTCGCTTTGGCGGACCCGGTATTGCACAGTAAGGATAATTTTAGAAATGTAATTCAGCGATTGCATTAAGAACTAATTTGTCTTTCGATTCCTGTCAACCCTGTATTTTTTTGTCAAGTTTATGATTAGTTATCGATTAGACTAGATCACTCTCAAAGATGGCGCCCGACATTTTCAGGCCAGTTTTGCTACTATTCTCATTGTATAACCACGCTTTTTTGTGGCTAAATATGCAAATTTTCGAACAAACTCTATATGTATGTTGTAATATGATGTTACAGGAGTGTCATCGGAAGAATTCTGAGAAGGTTAGTGAAAAAATTAATATATTTTGGTGATGATAACGTTATCGCTCCCTTTGCCTTGAATTCATGCTGGGGTAACGTTTGCACATGTGGTATGCTAATATAACAATTTATTGTGTTTTCGCTGTAAAACGCTTAGAAAATCTGAAATATTGTCTGAATTCACAAGATCTGTGTCTTTCCATTGCTATGCTTTGTCTATTTTTATGAAATGTTTTATGATGAGTAAATTGGTAATACACGTTGCTCTCTGTAGTAATTCTAGTCGCTTTGGGGAGATTTGTGATGGTTGCTGCAATGGCAAACTATGATTTATACCTGAAATATGCACATTTTTCTAACAAAACCTATGCTATACAATAAATATGTTATCAGACTGTCATCTGATGAGTTTTTTTCTTGGTTAGTGGCTATTTATTTCTTTATTTGGTCGAATTGGTGATAGCTAGTGATGGAGTGGAAAAATAGTGGAGTAAAAAAAATGGTGTCTTTTGCTAACGTGGTTAGCTAATAGATGTACATATTGTGTCTTCCCTGTAAAACATTTAAAAAATCAGAAATGGTGGCTAGATTCACAAGAAGTGTATCTTTCTTCTGGTGTCTTGGACTTGTGATTTAATGATATTTAGATGCTACAATTTACTTGTGACGCTATGCTAGCTATGCTAGTCAGTGGGGGGGGGTGGGGGGTGCTCCCGGATCCGGGTTTCTGAGGCAGTAAAAGTTAACGTGGTTCACCGCGTCCTGTCTGTAAGCGCCTTAACGCGGTTCACCGCGTCCTGTCTGTGAGCACCTTAACGTGGTTCACCACGTCCTGTCTGTAAGCGCCTTAACGCGGTTCCGCTATGCCAATGACGGCTAAACCAGATATGTTTGAATTGAGCACTTAGTTGATCATCTCCAAAATAGTTCTAACATTCTTTCTTTCACCCACGTTGTATCCAAAGAGATGAAATAGTCACAATAGGCTATAAATTGGTATCTAATGATGCTGTATTAAAAATGAATGGTCCATCTACTGTTTGTGTGTTCATCGTAGCTGTAGGGTAGTCTTGTGAAGAGACTACCTGTGGTTGCAATGTCTTTGTACATTACCTTTACCGTTGTACATATATATTTTCTTTCAATATCTGTAACCGAAAGTCTTACAATGGCTAAAGACAAAGCTGTTAACATGAATCACAGACAATTATGTTATTTATGTTGTACTTTTTATGATGTAAATCTTATATGATGTAAATCTTATATGATTTAAATCTTATATGATGTAAATCTTATATGATGTAAATCTTATATGATGTAAATCTTTAATCATCTCAATAATTGAAAAATAGAAATGCTGCTATGGTCAACAAAACAATCACCTATGTAATGTCTTTAGGGATTTGTCTTCAGTTCAGTTCAACAGTATGGGTCTCTCTCCCTTATACAGTATGGGTCTCTCTCCCTTATACAGTATGGGTCTCTCTCCCTTATACAGTATGGGTCTCTCTCCCTTATACAGTACGGCCCTCGCTCCCCTGCGCCGTCGTTCCCTCCCTCTCTCCCTTCCATTTTTCTGTACCTCCCTTCCTCCCTCCTTCTCTCCGAGATGAACAAACACCAATCCTCAGCACTGAGACATGTCATCCAGATCAATAAAGATGTTAAACTCTAAGGATGTGTTCTATATGGCACTATATATAGTGCACTACTTTTGACCAGGGTCATAGGGCTTTGGTCAAAAGTAGTGCACTATATAGTAAATAAGGAGCCATTTTGGATGCAGGCTAAATTAATGCCACAGTTCATCCCCTTTCTTTCCCACACAGATACCCTCCCGCCCACTGTAACTCGGAGCAGTGGAAGCCTCACTGAGCAATAATGCCATTTAGTATTTATTTACACCCTGAACACGACCAATACATAGATTTTAAATAGAGGCAGAAGACAAGTGGTTGGCCTTTATGGCTCTTTTAAATGAAAGCCTGAATCTCAAGGGAGAAGAGGAGGAGATTATTGTTAAATGAAATGAGATGAAATGTGGTTTAATGCGTTTTTAGGGGAAAGAGAGGAGGGTAGAGAGAGTGTGTGCTTGTGCGTGTGTGTATTTGGTATTTTATTAGGATCCCCATTAGCTGTTGCGAAAGCCACAGCTACTCTTCCTGGGGTCTACACAGAACAAGAAACATGACATAATATAGAACATTAATAGACAAGAACAGCTCAAGGACAGAACTACATAAATTTAAAAATGGCACACGTAGCCTATATATCAAAACATACACACAAGCTACGTATCTAGGTCTAATAGGGGAGAGGCGTTGTGCTGTGAGGTGTTGCTTTATTTGTTTTTTGAAACAGGTTTGGCAGTTCATTTGAGTAATATGTGATGGGGGTTTAATGCAACAATGGCTCTATATAATACTGTAGAATTTATTGAATTTGTTACGGATTTTGGGACTGTGAAAAGACCCCTGGTGGAATAAGTGTGTGTGTTTGTGTCAGAGCTGTGTGTAAGTTGACTATGCAAACAATTTGGAGTTTTCAACACATTAATGCTTCTTGTGAAAAGAAGAAGTGATGAAGCCAGTCTCTCCTCAACTCTTAGCCAAGAGAGACTGGCATGTATAGTAAGATGTGTCACTCTGCTCTGGGCCAGCTTCAGCTTAACTACAGTAGGTCTTTCATAGCAGCACTCGACCACACCACTGGACAATAATAACGATAAGATAAATCCATAGCCTGCAGGTCTTGCTTTGTGGAGTGCGGTGTAGAAAAAGGAGAACATCTCTTTATTACGGATGGACCTCTCGGCATCTTTACAACCATTGAATCTACAGTTGAAGTAGGAAGTTTACATACACCTCAGCCAAATACATTTAAACTCAGTTTTCACAATTCCTGACATTTAATCCTTGTAAAAATGCCCCATCTTAGGATCGCCACTTTATTTTAGGAATGTGAAATGTCAGAATAATAGTAGAGAGAATGATTTATTTCAGCTTTTATTTCTTTCATCACATTCCCAGTGAGTCAGAAGTTTACATACACTCAATTAGTATTTGGTAGCATTGCCTTTAAATTGTTTTTAACTTGAGTCAAAAGTTGTGGGTAGCCTTCCACAAGCTTCTAACAATAAGTTGGGTGAATTTTGGCCCATTCCTCCTGACAGAGCTGGTGTAACCGCGTCAGTTTTGTAGGCCACCTTTTTCGCACACGCTTTTTCAGTTCTGCCCACAACTTTTCTATGGGATTGAGGTCAGGGCTTTGTGATGGCCACACCAATACCTTGACTTTGTCGTCCTTAAGCCATTTTGCCACAACTTTGGAAGTATGCTTGGGGTCATTGTTAATTTGGAAGACCCATTTGCGACCAAGCTTTAACTTCTTGACTGATGTCTTGAGATGTTGCTTCAATATATCCACATCATTTTGCTTCCTCCTGATGCCATCTATTTTGTGATGTGCACCAGTCCCTCCTGCAGCAAGCACCCCCACAACATGATGTGGTTGGGATGGTGTTCTTCGGCTTGCAAGCCTCCCCCTTTTTACTTCAAACACAACGATGGTCATTATGGCCAAACAGTTCTATTTATGTTTCATAAGACCGGAGGACAATTCTCCAAAAGTACAATCCCCATGTGCAGTTGCAAACCGTTGTCTGGCTTTTTATGGGGGTTTTGGAGCAGTGGCTTCTTCCTTGCTGGGCAGCCTTTCGGGTTATGTCGATATAGAACTCGTTTTACTGTTGATATAGATACTTTTGTACCTGTTTCCTACAGCATCTTCACAAGGTCCTTTGCTGTTGTTCTGGGATTGATTTGCACTTTTCGCACCAAAGTACGTTCATCCCAAGAATATTTTTGAATTTCGCGCTCTGCCATTTCAGCGGATGTTTCAGCGGATGTTGTAAACATAAAAATGAGTGTGAGTTTTTGTCACAACCTGGCTCTTGTTAAGTGACAATGCGCTCTTATAGGACCAGGGCACAAATAATAATAATCAATAATGTTGCTCTTTATTTCGCCATCTTACGTATAGATCTTATTTGTACATTGAAAATTGTGAATATCTCACCACAGGTTAATTGAGAAGTGTGTGCTTGAAATGATGCACATAACTCCGCAATGTTGGGTTGTATTGGAGAAAGTCTCAGTCTTAAATCATTTTCCACACACGGTCGGTGACTGTATTTAGTTTTTATGCTATTGAGGGCCGAGAATTCACTACGTGGTTGCAAAAGGGCATGAGTGTCTTAACACCGCTATTTGCCAAGGCAGGATACTCAGCCCAATCCAGAAATCTGGCAGTGGCTTCTGATTAAATTACATTTTCACAGTACCGCTTGCTGCAATTTCGATGTGGCTCTCTTTTTCAGATATCAATAAGTCGACTGGAAGCAGGGCATGAAAGGGATAATGAATCCAGCTGTTTGTGTCATCTGTTTTGGGAAAGTTCCTGCGTAATTGCGCACCCAACTAACTCAGGTGTTTGAGTTCACTTGCACACCAAAAATCGTACAATAATGTTGTCCTTGTTAAGGCAGACAGAGAAGAGCTCCGACTTCTTAATCATAGCCTCAATTTTGTCTGGCACATTGAATATAGTTGTCGAGAGTCCCTGTATTCCTAGAGTCAGATCATTCAGGTGAGAAAAAACATCACCCAGATAGGCCAGTCGTGTGAGAAAGTTGTCATCATGCAAGCGGTCAGACAAGTGAAAATTATGGTCAGTAAAGAAAACTTTGGGAGCAACTGCTTGCACGGGCGTTACCACTCCACTATGTCTCCACTCCAGATCTTGACTACTAAAGTCCATTTGATGTCACAAAGCTGTCAAGTACTTAAAAACTATCCTCTCATGTTGTCCTGGTTTCCAGAGGTTTGCAGAAGAGGATCTCTTCCTTTATTGACCCCCCGTAAACGTAACAGACATATACCAAGAGCTGTGCCAGGCCCCCAAGTCTATTGACTCATCCAGGTGTAATGCATAGAATTCACTGGTTTGTATGCAAAGTAGTAATTGTTTCAAAACATATCTTGCCATGTCACTGATGCGTCATGAAACAGTGTTGTTTGATGAAGGCATTGTCTGTATAGTTTTTTTGGCCTTTTCCCCCAGCGTTGTCCCAGCCATATCTGCGGCAGCAGGAATAATTAAGTAATCCACAATAGTATGGGGCTTGACTGTCCTAGCCACTTGGTAGCTCACCATATAAGACGCTTCTAGACCCTTCTTATTAGTGGTGTCTGTTGATTTTTTACGTGTCTTAAAACTTGAAAGTCGTCTTTATTCTCAAAAAAAAAACTCCTCTGGCTTATTTTTTGAATTGAACCCCAAATCAATGTAATTCTCATCATAATTGCGCCTATTCGATTGTTCAACGTTCCTGTCTGCTCTTTGGTGCTTTCCCGGGTAAGTGGGCAGTAGCTCTTCGGCTGCATCAGATTCACAACTGTCAGTGTCCATGCTAGCTGGGCTAACAACACATGTATAATTACTGATGCTAGCATTGTATTTGTATTTATTTTGGATCCCCATTAGCTGCTGCCAAGGCAGCTATTCCTCCTGGGGTCCGGCAAAATTAAGGCAGTTTATACAATGAAAAAATTATTACAATACATTCACAGACTGTGTGCCCTCAGGCCCCTACTCCACCACTACCACATATCTACAGTACAAAATCCATGTGCACGTGTGTGTATACTGTGTATGCTATTGTGTGTGTGTATCCGTTTGTGTGTATCCATTTATCCATTGGATGTGCTCGTGGAAGCAGAAAAACTTGTGTCGTCGACAGGTGCAGGTGTAGTACTGCTGGTAATAGCAGTACTACCAGTAGATCTGGTATGTCTCTATGGACGCGGGCCTTACTTTTTTTTAAAACAATAGATCGATTTCCGCAAACTGAATGACGAGCAGCTACGTTTGGCTACAAAAGGACCATTAGTGGAATTCCCGCGATAGAGTAATGGTTAATGTGATTGGATGTTCATTATTTGACTAGGCTACCTGTATTTGACATTGTGTTGTTATTTCGCTTAACACTAGATGGTTTAACTTTATTTTTGGCAGTGAAACGAGGCTACTCAGGCGAGAGAAAAAACCTCAACCAAATGTATATCACATTTTTATTTGGCGTACCCCCAACGGCATTGCGTGTACCCCTGTTTGGGAATACTTACTCTAAGGCAATGGTGTCTAGATGGAATTTGTATTTGTGGTCCTGGGAACTGGATCTTTTTTGGAACACCCTTATTTTTGTCTTACTGAAATTTGAGGGCCCAGGTCTGTCAGGGCCCAGGTCTGACAGAATCTGTGCAGAAAATCTAGGTGCTGCTGTACTCCCTTGGTTGGGGAGATAAGCACCAGATCATCAGCAAACAGTGGACTTTTGACTTCAGATTTTGGTATGGTGAGGCCGGGTGCTGCAGACTTTTCTAGTGTCCTAGCCAATTCGTTGATATATGTGTTGAAGAGGGTGGTGCTTAAGCTGCATCCCTGTCTCACACCCTGGCCCTGTTGAAAGAAATGTGTGTTTTTTTCAATTTTTTTGGCGCACACTTGTTGTTTATGTTTGTGGATTTTATAATGTTGTATGTTTTCCCCAAACACCACCGTCTAACAATTTTTGTAGCAGGCCCTCATGCCAAATTGAGTCAAAATCTTTTTGGAGATCAACAAAGCATGAGAAGACTTTGCCTTTGTTTTGGATTGTTTGTTTGTCAATTAGGTTGTGCAGGGTGAAGACGTGGTTGTCATACGGGTATTTGGTAAAAAGACAATTTGACATTTGCTCAATACATTGTTTTCGCTGAGGAAATGTAAGAGTCTACTGTTAAACTTCTTAGGGCTGCAATCCCGTTAACGGGATCGATTTGACAACAGCCAGTGAAAGTGCAGGGCGCCAAATTCAAACAACAGAAATATCATAATTAAAATTGCTTAAGCATACAAGTATTTCACACCATTTTAAAGATACACTTCTTGTTAATCTCACCACAGTGTCTGGTTTCAAAAAGGCTTTACAACGAAAGCACTGCAAACGATTAATTTAGATCACCTCATGTTACACAATACATATATGTTTTGTTCCATAAAGTTCATATTTATATCCAAAAACCTCAGTTTACATTGGCGCCATGTTCAGAAATGCCTCCAAAATTTCCAGAGAAATTGCAGAGAGCCACATCAAATAACAGAAATACTCATCATAAGCTTTGATGAAAGATACATGTTTTACATAGAATTAAAGATAAACTTGTTCTTAATGCAACCGCTGTGTCAGATTTCAAAAAAGCTTTACGGCAAAAGCACAATATTCAATAATCTGAGAACAGCGTTCAGCCACAAAAGGAAGCTATACAGTTACCCGCCAAATTGTGGAGTCAACAAAAGTCATAAATAGCATTAGAAATCTTCACTTACCTTTGCTGATCTTCGTCGGAATGCACTCCCAGGACTCCCACTTCCACAAGAAATGTTCGTTTTGTTCGGTAATGTCCATCATTTATGTCCAAATAGCTACTTTTGTTAGCGCGTATGGTAAACAAATCCAAAGTCACGACGCGCGTTCACTAAAAGCAGACGAAATGTAAAAAGGTTCCGTAACAGTCAGTAGAAACATGTCAAACGATGTATTGAATCGATCTTTAGGATGTTTTTAACATAAATCTTCAATAATGTTCCAACTGGAGAATTCCTTTGTCTTCAGAAGTGCGATAGAACCGAGCTCCCTCTCACATGAACGCGCATGGTCAGCGCATGTTCAGCTCATGATAGTCCTTACTCAATCCCCTCTCCTTCGGCCCCACTTCACAGTAGAAGCATCAGACAAGGTTCTAAAGACTGTTGACATCTAGTGGAAGCCGTAGAAAGTGCAAAATTACCCATATCCCACTGTGTATTCGATAGGCGATGAGTTGAAAACCTACAAACCTCAGATTTCCCACTTCCTGGTTGGATTTTTTTCTCAGGTTTTTGCCTGCCATATGAGTTCTGTTATACTCACAGACATCATTCAAAGAGTTTTAGAAACTTTAGAGTGTTTTCTATCCAAATAGACGAATACTATGCATATATTAGCAACTGGGACTGAGGAGCAGGCAGTTTACTCTGGGCACCTTTTCATCCAAGCTACTCAATACTGCCCCTGCAGCCATAAGAAGTTAATGATAATGCAGAGGATTTTCCCAAGGTTGCTTTTGACACATATCCCACGTTAGTTATTGGGGTCAAATTTGTGGATTGAGGTGATCACTCCTTGGTTCCAAATATTGGGGAATATGCCAGAGATGAGGGTGATATTAAAGAGTTTAAGTATAGCCAATTGGAATTGGTTGGTCTGTATATTTTGTCATTTCATTTAGGATACCATCAACCCCACAGGTCTTTTTGGGTTGGAGGGTATGTATTTTGTTCTGTAATTAATTTAATGTAATTGGAGAATCCAGTGTGTTCTGGTTGTCTTTAATAGTTGATTATAAGATTTGTATTTGATCATGTATATGTTTTTTCTGTTTGTTCTTTGTTATAGAGCCAATAATGTTTGGATAAGTGGTTTATCCACACATCTCCGTTTTGGAAAGATATCTCTTCGTGTTGTTGCTTGTTGAGAGTTTTCCAATTTTCCCAGAAGTGGTTAGATTCTATGGATTCTTCAATTACATTACAGTTCTGACGTGCAATTCCTTAATTTTCTGTAGTGTAATTCTATATTGTTTTAGTGATTCAACATAGTGAAGGCGTAGGCTCAGGTTTTCTGGGTCTCTCTGTTTTTGGTTGGATAGGTTTCTCAATATCTTTCTTAGGTTTGTGCATTCTTCATCAAACCATTTGCCATTGTTGTTAATTTTCTTAGGTTGTCTGCTTGAAATTCTTATATTTGATAGTGAAGTTGAGAGGTCAAATATATTGTTTAGATTTTCCACTGCCAATTTTCCACCTTCACTATTACAGTGACACTTTTTTTCCCAGGAAGTTGTCTCATAGGGGTTAAATTTGTTGTTACCTAATTGTTTTTTGGTAGGTTTCTACACTACTTTCCTTCCATCTATAGCATTTCTTAATATTGTGCAGCTCCTTTGGAATTGATGCCTCATGATTGAGTATTGCTCTGTTTAAGTAGACAGTGATTTTGCTGTGATCTGATAGGGGTGTCAGTGGGCTGACTGAACGCTCTGAGATACTCTGGGTTGATGTCAGTGATAAAGTAATCTACTGTACTACTGTCAAGGGATGGCCTGTAGGTATACCTACCATAGGAGTCTCCTTGAAGCCTACCATTGACTATGTTACAGACCCAGCGTGCGACAGAGCTGCAGGTGTTGTGACCTGTTTTTGTTGGCTGTTTTGTCGTAGTTGTTCCTAGGGGGGCATATTTGGTAGGTGTTTGTCCCCCAGTGTGCTAAGAATCTCTCTCTATCTCGCTCTCTCCCCACCTCTCTGGGGTCTGCTGGTGGGGCCTGCTGATGGGGCCTGCTGGTGGGGCCTGCTGATGGGGCCTGTTGATGGGGTCTGATGATGGGGCCTGCTGATGGGGCCTGTTGATGAGGTCTGATGATGGGGCCTGCTGGTGGGGCCTGCTGGTGGGGCCTGTTGATGGGACCTACTGATGGGGCCTGCTGGTGGGGTTTGCTGGTGGGGCCTGCTGGTGGGACCTGCTGATGGGGCCTGTTGATGGGGTCTGATGATGGGGCCTGCTGATGGGGCCTGTTGATGAGGTCTGATGATGGGGCCTGCTGGTGGGGCCTGCTGGTGGGGCCTGTTGATGAGGTCTGATGATGGGGCCTGTTGATGGGACCTGCTGATGGGGCCTGCTGGTGGGGCTTGCTGGTGGGGCCTGCTGGTGGGACCTGCTGATGGGGCCTGTTGCTGGGACCTGCTGGTGGGGCCTGATGGTGGGGCCTGCTGGTGGGACCTGCTGATGGGGCCTGTTGATGAGACCTGCTGGTGGGGCCTGCTGGTGGGACCTGTTGATGGGACCTGCTGATGGGGCCTGCTGGTGGGGCTTGCTGGTGGGGCCTGCTGGTGGGACCTGCTGATGGGGCCTGCTGGTGGGGCTTGCTGGTGGGGCCTGCTGGTGGGACCTGCTGATGGGGCCTGCTGGTGGGACCTGCTGATGGGGCCTGACATAGATAGAGAGGTTAGGATGGTTCAACTTCCCTGTCATATAGGAACCTAAAACTGCATATCACAGAGCGGAGGAGAGAGAAGAAGGATGGAGGGTTAGAGAGAGAAAGAAAGGGAGTGAGGGAGGGAGACATAGTAGGAGAAAGTGTAGGAGAGAAAAAGAGAGAGAGAAATGGAGTGAGAGAGAGCAAAAGAGAAAGTGTCTGATAAAGAGAGTGAGAGAAAGAGAAAGAGTATGAGAAAGAGCGCGCGAGAGAGAGCGAAATAGAGAGAAAGAGAATGCCAAAAAGGGAAAGAGAGACTAAAAGTGACACTGAAGGATGACGGTAACACCAGCCTACTCTGTCCTGGGTGACAGGTCTAGTCGGGAGACGTCCTAACCCATGACAGACTGTCCTGGGTGACAGGTCTAGTCGGGAGACGTCCTAACCCATGACTGACTGTCCTGGGTGACAGGTCTAGTCGGGAGACGTCCTAACCCAGGACAGACTGTCCTGGGTGACAGGTCTAGTCGGGTGACGTCCTAACCCATGACAGACTGTCCTGGGTGACAGGTCTAGTCGGGAGACGTCGTAACCCATGACAGACTGTCCTGGGTGACAGGTCTAGTCGGGAGACGTCGTAACCCATGACAGACTGTCCAGCTCAGCTAAAGCACAGCTCCTGTCTGAGCTTCACTTCACATCACCTCAGAGTGGTAAGGATTGCAAAACGAATGTAGTTAAAAAGTGCAGATTCAAATCAAATTCAATATTTTTGAGGCAATATGTGAAGACTTTAATTTAATTGGAACTCTCCTGTGGTGAGATTTTGCTTTCTGAAACTAACCTTTACATCAATCTGTACAGGCAAATACTCCTTTTTCACTTTCTGATAGCAGTTTCTCTCCCTCGCTCCCTCGACCACAGAGGTCTAGTGTTTATTATATGGAACTTAGCTTATCAATCTGCGAGAGTCCAATAATAGAATGGTTGAGCAGTGACAACACACAGAGGTTTAATATAGTGTGGAGGTCAGGTCGGATCAATACCACAGGTATTAACTGATCACTCTTCTTTAAGGTCTTTGGGGGAATAGAATGTGTCTGTTCTTGGGAGTGATGCGATCGATGTAAATCAAGTTAGAAAGAGCCTAAACACTTCTCATCAGCCATCTTGGATTTTTTTTTTGAAAGCATTACCATACTGTAGAGTGGATCTCACCTCCGACAAGTACTGATTGGTGGACAGGGTGTGAGAGAGAGAGAGAGAGAGAGAGCGAGAGAGAGAGAGAGAGAGAGAGAGCGAGAGAGAGAGAGAGAGAGAGAGAGAGAGAGAGAGAGAGAGAGAGAGAGAGAGAGAGAGAGAGAGAGAGAGAGAGAGAGGTCCAGTTGCCAGGACCCTAGAACACACAAAAAAACGATATATACCTCGACCTAAACATCAGCACAACTCACCCACATTGAACATACAGTATGTGACGCCCCAGCATACAACATAAAAAAAACTTTGCACAAAGCCAAACACAGACCTCACATTAAACAGCAACTCATGCTCAACTCTATCAAAAGCCTTCTCTTGGTCTAAAGAGACCAGTCCAAAGTTCATATTAGAAACTCTCCATTAAGAACAGGTTGTCCGTGATTGAGCGTCCCGGTACACAATATGTCTGGTCCTTGTTTACTATAGAGTCCAGATGGGACTTCAGTCAGTTAGCGAGGACCTTGGCAAATATCTTATAGTCCGCACAGAGCAATGCCACACGCCTCCAGTTCTTAAGTTCACACAAGTCCCCTTTTTTGGGCAGGAGAGACAGAGCCGCCCGACGGCAGCTCATCGGCAACTCTCCTACACCGACACACTCACACAACACGGAAAGGAAGTCCAGTCCAATTATTCCCCTGAATTTTCTATAAAACTCCACTGCGAGTCCATCGACCCCCGGTGCACGGCAACTGCCAGTTCGTGAGACAACAGGGAAATGTCAATTTCATTCTTCTGTGCCAGATAGAACTTAGAGAGTTCCGCAAACAGAACCTGAGAACACAAAGGATCACACAGTTCTGCCCTATACAACTCAGTATAAAACTCCACAGTCCACTCCCGCATCTCCCCCACCACAGAGGTCACCTGCCCATCAGACAGCCATAGACAATGCATACCCTTGGCTTCACCACCTTTCCAAACAAAAGAAGAAGGAGCTGGGAGCATCCATCTCCTTGAGCATGGAGAACCTAGCTCTTACTAGTGCTCTCTTTGTTTAACCTGGAAAAAACTGCCCATGTCCCCACTTAATTCAGCTAAATTAGCCTGGAGGTCTACATTGCCTTGCCCCACCATCTCAAATCAAATCAAATCAAATCAAATTTTATTAGTCACATACACATGGTTAGCAGATGTTAATGCGAGTGTAGCGAAATGCTTGTGCTTCTAGTTCCGACAATGCAGTAATAACCAACAGTAATCTAACCTAACAATTCCACACTACTACCTTACACACACACACAAGTGTAAGGGATAAAGAATATGTACATAAAGATATATGGATGAGTGGTGGTACAGAACGGCATGGCAGATGCAGTAGATGGTATAGAGTACGGTATATACATATGAGATGAGTACTGTAGGGTATGTAAACATAAAGTGGCATAGTTTAAAGTGGCTAGTGGTACATGTATTGCATAAAGATGGCAAGATGCAGTAGATGATATAGAGTACAGTATATATACATATGAGATGGGTAATGTAGGGTATGTAAACATTGTATTAAGTGGCATTGCTTAAAGTGGCTAGTGGTACATTTTTACATAATTTCCATCAATTCCCATTTTTAAAGTGGCTGGAGTTGAGTCAGTATGTTGGCAGCGGCCGCTAAATGTTAGTGGTGGCTGTTTAACAGTCTGATGGCCTTGAGATAGAAGCTGTTTTTCAGTCTCTCGGTCCCTGCTTTGATGCACCTGTACTGACCTCGCCTTCTGGATGATAGCGGGGTGAACAGGCAGTGGCTTGGGTGGTTGTTGTCCTTGATGATCTTTATGGCCTTCCTGTGACATCGGGTGGTGTAGGTGTCCTGGAGGGCAGGTAGTTTGCCCCTGGTGATGCGTTCTGCAGACCTCACTACCCTCTGGAGAGCCTTACGGTTGTGGGCGGAGCAGTTGCCGTACCAGGCGGTGATACAGCCCGACAGGATGCTCTCGATTGTGCATCTGTAGAAGTTTGTGAGTGCTTTTGGTGACAAGCCGAATTTCTTCAGCCTCCTGAGGTTGAAGAGGCGCTGCTGCGCCTTCTCCACAACGCTGTCTGTGTGGGTGGACCAGTTCAGTTTGTCCGTGATGTGTACACCGAGGAACTTAAAACTTTCCACCTTCTCCACTACTGACCCGTCGATGTGGATAGGGGGGTGCTCCCTCTGCTGTTTCCTGAAGTCCACAATCATCTCCTTTGTTTTGTTGACGTTGAGTATGAGGTTATTTTCCTGACACCACACTCCGAGGGCCCTCACCTCCTCCCTGTAGGCCGTCTCGTCGTTGTTGGTGATCAAGCCTACCACTGTAGTGTCATCCGCAAACTTGATGATTGAGTTGGAGGCGTGCATGGCCACGCAGTCGTGGGTGAACAGGGAGTACAGGAGAGGGCTCAGAACGCACCCTTGTGGGCCCCCAGTGTTGAGGATCAGCGGGGTGGAGATGTTGTTACCTACCCTCACCACCTGGGGGCGGCCCGTCAGGAAGTCCAGGACCCAGTTGCACAGGGCGGGGTCGAGACCCAGGGTCTCGAGCTTGATGACGAGTTTGGAGGGTACTATGGTGTTAAATGCTGAGCTGTAATCGATGAACAGCATTCTCACATGGGTATTCCTCTTGTCCAGATGGGTTAGGGCAGTGTGCAGTGTGGTTGCGATTGCGTCGTCTGTGGACCTATTGGGTCGGTAAGCAAATTGGAGTGGGTCTAGGGTGTCCGGTAGGGTGGAGGTGATATGGTCCTTGACTAGTCTCTCAAAGCACTTCATGATGACGGAAGTGAGTGCTACGGGGCGGTAGTCGTTTAGCTCAGTTACCTTAGCTTTCTTGGGAACAGGAACAATGGTGGCCCTCTTGAAGCATGTGGGAACAGCAGACTGGGATAAGGATTGATTGAATATGTCCGTAAACACACCAGCCAGCTGGTCTGCGCATGCTCTGAGGACGCGGCTGGGAATGCCGTCTGGGCCTGCAGCCTTGCGAGGGTTAACACGTTTAAATGTTTTACTCACCTCGGCTGCAGTGAAGGAGAGCCCGCAGGTTTTGGTAGGGGGCCGTGTCAGTGGCACTGTATTGTCCTCGAAGCGGGCAAAAAAGTTGTTTAGCCTGTCTGGGAGCAAGACATCCTGGTCCTCGACGGGGCTGGTTTTCTTTTTGTAATCCGTGATTGACTGTAGACCCTGCCACATACCTCTTGTGTCTGAGCTGTTGAATTTCGACTCGATTTTGTCTCTGTACTGAGACTTGGCCTGTTTGATTGCCTTGCGGAGAGAATAGCTACACTGTTTGTATTCGGTCATGCTTCCGGTCACCTTGCCCTGGTTAAAAGCAGTGGTTCGCGCTTTCAGTTTCACGCGAATGCTGCCGTCAATCCACGGTTTCTGGTTTGGGAATGTTTTTATCGTTGCTGTGGGTACGACATCGTCAATGCACTTCCTAATGAACTCGCTCACCGAATCAGCATATTCGTCAATATTGTTGTTGGACGCGATGCGGAACATATTCCAATCTGCGTGATCGAAGCAGTCTTGAAGCGTGGATTCAGATTGTTCGGACCAGCGTTGAACAGACCTGAGCGCGGGAGCTTGTTGTTTGAGTTTTTGTTTGTAGGCTGGAATCAACAAAATGGAGTCGTGGTCAGCTTTTCCGAAAGGGGGGCGGGGGAGGGCCTTATAAGCGTCGCGGAAATTAGTGTAACAATGGTCTAGTGTTTTTCCAGCCCTGGTAGCACAATCGATATGCTGATAGAATTTAGGGAGTTTTGTTTTTAGATTAGCCTTGTTAAAATCCCCAGCTACGATGAATGCAGCCTCAGGGTGTGTGGTTTCCAGTTTACAAAGAGTCAGATAAAGTTCGTTCAGGGCCATCGATGTGTCTGCTTGGGGGGGAATGTATACGGCTGTGATTATGATTGACGAGAATTCCCTTGGTAGAGGGAATCTCACTAATACTACGCTTGAGTTCCTCCAATACTCTTCTAGCCTTTGAGGATCAGAGAGCTGTATACTGTTGACAGATAAGCCACATTTGGACTTTTCCCACATCCCACCATTGACTCAGAGACTTATACTCCCGTCTTCGCAGCCCCCACCTTTACAAAAAAGTCTGAAAACTTGAGCAAAAGGTGGCATCTTGTTAGAGTTTTCCAATAAGATGCCTGCCGATGCCCTGGTGAAATAGACAGACTCAACTTCTTCCTCCTCATCTCCATCTCCCATTCTGACCACCTGCTCTTTCTCTCTGGTCGGCGTCTCCCCCGCAGCACCAGGCAAAAGCTCCTTGGTGCCTTTGACCACACCAGCCTCTCCCCTCCCACCTCCATTCTTCTCCCCCTTTTTCCTCTCCCGCATGACACCCCCCCAGTCGCTTCCCCTTCCCCGCTATACTCTCCTCATCCACTAGCATAACCTGACTAGGCCCAGTCTCATCTACACCACCATCCATAGCATGACTGGACCCAGTCTCATCTACACCACCATCTATAGCCAGAGTGGACCCAGTCTCATCTACACCACCATCCATTACATGACTGGACCCAGTCTCATCTACAACACAATCTATAGCTTGACTGGACCCAGTCTCATCTACACCACCATCCATAGCATGACTAGACCCAGTCTCATCTACACCACCATCCATGACATGACTAGACCCAGTCTCATCTACACCACCATCTATAGCCTGACTGGACCCAGTCTCATCTACACCACCATCCATTACATGACTGGACCCAGCCTCATCTACACCACCATCCATTACATGACTGGACCCAGTCTCATCTACACCACCATCCATTACATGACTGGACCCAGTCTCATCTACAACACAATCTATAGCTTGACTGGACCCAGTCTCATCTACAACACAATCTATAGCATGACTAGACCCAGCCACATCTACACCACCATCTTTGGCCTGACTGGACCCAGCCTCATCTACACCACCATCTATATTATAGCATGACTAGGCCTAAACTCATTTACACCACTATCCATAGCATGACTAGACCCAGCCTCAGCTACGTTGATCTCGATTTCCCCCACTGGCACTTGTACCCTCACCTTGTCTACAGCCTTTATGTGGGCACGCAAAGCTCTTATGCCCCAAATCCCCACACTCAAAACACTGTAGACTATCTGTGCTGGCAAACCCAGCATAGAGCCCCTCCCCATGCCTCACTTTAAAATGCACATTTAACTGTTGCTCATTGTTATTCCGAAACATGAACACTTGCCTCCGGAATGAAACAACATGCTTAAGAACAACAGGAGCAAATAGGAAATGTCAATGTCTGTTTGATCCTGTTTGATCTTGTTGAGAACGGAGTGCCTGGAAGAGAAACCATCTGTGTGAAGTGGTGGAAAAAGTACTAAATTGTCACACTTGAGTAAAAGTAAAGATACCTTAACAGAAATGACTCAAGTAAAAGTGAATGTTACCTGGTAAAATCCTACTTGAGTAAAAGTCTAAAAGTATCTGTTTTTTATCACACTGTTTACAATGAGTTGCATCTGTTTTACTAATCAAACTGTTTACAATGAGATGTATCTGTTTTACTAATCAAACTGTTTACAATGAGATGTATCTGTTTTACTAATCAAACTGTTTTCAATGAGTTGCATCTGTTTTACTAATCAAACTGTTTACAATGAGATGTATCTGTTTCATAAATCACACTTGTTTCAATGAGTTGTATCTATTTTATAAATAACACTTGTTTCAATGAGTTGTATCTGTTTTATAAATCACACTTGTTTCAATGAGTTGTATCTGTTTTATAAATAACACTTGTTTCAATGAGTTGTATCTGTTTTATAAATCACACTTGTTTCAATGAGTTGTATCTGTTTTATAAATCACAATTGTTTCAATGAGTTGTATCTGTTTTATAAATCACACTTGTTTCAATTAGTTGTATCTGTTTTATAAATCACACTTGTTTCAATGAGTTGTATCTGTTATATTTGTAGAGTCAACGCTAGTCACATTTTCCAAGCCTAAATAATATGATACAGCCCACCAGGCTACAGCCCACTAGACTACAGCCCACTACAATATAGCCCACTAGACTACAGCACACTACAGTACAGCCCACTACAATACAGCCCACCAGGCTACAGCCCACTAGACTACAGCCCACTAGAGTACGGCCCACTACAATATAGCCCCCTACAGTACAGCCCACTACAATACAGCCCACTACAGTACAGCCCACTACAATACAGCCCACTACAATACAGCCCACTACAATACAGCACACTACAGTACAGCCCACTACAATACAGCCCACTACAATACAGCCCACTACAATACAGCCAACTACAGTACAGCTCACTACAATACAGCCCACTACAGTACAGCCCACTAAAATACAGCCCACTAGACTACAGCCCACTACAGTACAGCCCACTACAATACAGCCCACTACAGTACAGCCCACTACAATACAGCCCACTACAATACAGCCCACTACAATACAGCCCACTAGACTAGATCCCACTAGACTACACTCACCACTAGACTACACTCACCACTAGACTACACTCACCACTAGATTACAGCCCACTAGACTACAGCCCACTAGACTACAGCCCACTACAGTACAGCCCACTACAATACAGCCCACCAGGCTACAGCCCACTAGACTACAGGCCACTACACTACAGCCCACTAGACTACAGCCCACTACAGTACAGCCCACTAGACTACAGCCCGCTACAGTACAGCCCACTACAATACAGCCCACCAGGCTACAGCCCACTAGACTACAGGCCACTACACTACAGCCCACTAGACTACAGCCCACTACAGTACAGCCCACTAGACTACAGCCCGCTACAGTACAGCCCACTACAATACAGCCCACTACAATACAGCCCACTACAATACAGCCCACTAGACTACATCCCACTAGACTACAGCCCATTACACACATGCACACGTGCACCCGTGCACACACACACGCCTACTCATACAAGACACGGATGTCAGGTGTCTCTTTAATGACCACATACTGCAGAGCGATAGTCCAGACCTGCATCCCAAATGGTACCATAAGCCCTATATAGTGCACTACCTTCATCAAGGGCCCATTGGGCTCTGGTCAAAAGTAGTGCACTATATCAGGAATAGGTTGTCTTTTGGGACGTAATCCAGATCACATCTCAGCTCACACTTTCTGCTTCCATTAGTTGTAGGGAGATAGACCCAGGGTTTGGCTCACTGCCCCATCTTCACATGCTCTCAGCCCTGCCTCGTGAGCCTCCACTCTAGGTGGACGGATGTGAGGAGTGGGGGTCTAATGGTTGGGTGGCTGAAAGCGTGCAGACATGCAGCGCATGCATGAATGCACGCACACACACACTCCTGATGACTGGAGGTTCGACAGCAGCAGGGCCAGGGCTGCTGAGTTATTCCTGTAAGGAGCACTGCTGACTGGGCAGAGCCAGTGACTTATCTCCTTAAGGACTAGAGGGTAATGGAGCCCGGCCGTTAGACATCTGTTCTGTCTCCACACCAGAGGAGAGGGTGAGGAGAGGAGAGGAGAGAGAAAGATAAAGAAAGAAAATAGAGGAGAAGAGTGGAGAGGGAGAGAGACAGAGAGGGGTGCAGGAGGAGGAGAGAGAGAGAGAGAAGAAAGTGAGTGAGTTAAGGTCTAGTTTGCTCCTAGCAGAACTCTGCTAGGCGAAATGAACGTATGTCCCTTAAAAGACCTTCGCTTGAAAAACGAGAAAGAAAGTATTGTTTGTCCATCTTGAGACGCCGTAGCGAGTATACACTTCCTCAAAGATAACTCTAGAAATCTTTCATAAAAAAACAATTCACAGAGAAAATATATTTTAAAATAAAATGTGTACTTTTTTTTATGCAATATTATATCTAACTAAGAAATTTGGTGCAGTATTTCTCCAGTGAAAATTTGCTTGAAAATGAGTCTCTCTTGTTGAATGACAACAAACACTTGTTGGCAAATCACAGATGAAGGGGCATAGACTTTGGATACCGACTTCGGCAGCTGAAGTTAGGCTTGCTGTCACGATCGTGTGGAAGAGATTCGGACCAAAACGCAGCATGAGGAAAATAAGCCATCTTCTTTTAATTAAATGAACGAAGATGAACATGAAACGAAAACACTATACAAACAAACAAAACAACAAATGATCGTGAAGCTAAATAACGCAAGTGCACAGACAAGCAACAGACGTTAAACAAGACAACTACCCACAAAAGCCTACTGCCTATGGCTACCTTAAATATGGCTCCCAATCAGAGACAAATGAATGACAGCTGTCTCTGATTGAGACCCAATCTAGGCAGCCATAGACATGACTAGACAACCTAACAATACTCTATCCCATACACATACAACACCCATAGACTAACCAAAACACACACAACATACAATGCCCACCCCAACTCACGCCCTGACCAACTAAACATAATCAAAATAACATAAAAATAGGTCAGGAACGTGACATAACCCCCCCCTCAAGGTGCGTACTCCGAACGCACCACCAAAAGTCTAGGGGAGGGTCTGGGTGGGCATCTGTCCACGGTGGTGGCTCCGGACGCTGTCCCCACACCACCATAGTCACTCCCCGCTTCCGTATCCCCCCCCCAATGACCACCCTCCAACTAAACCCACCTAACTGAAGGGGCAGCATCGGGATAAGGGGCAGCACCGGGATAAGGGGCAACACCGGGATGAGGGACGGCAGCTCCGGGCTGAGGGACGGCAGCCCTGGGCTGAGGGACGGCAGCTCCGGGCTGAGGGACGGCAGCTCCGGGCTGGCTGGCGGATCCTGGCTGGCTGGCTCTGGCTGGTCATGGCTGGCTGACGGCTCTGGCTGGTCATGGCTCGCTGACGGCTCTGGCTGGTCATGGCTCGCTGACGGCTCTGGCTGGTCATGGCTCGCTGACGGCTCTGGCTGGTCATGGCTCGCTGACGGCTCTGGCTGGTCATGGCTCGCGGAAGGCTCTGGCTGATCCGGTCTGGCGGAAGGCTCTGGCTGATCCGGTCTGGCGGAAGGCTCTGGCTGATCCGGTCTGGCGGAAGGCTCTGGCTGATCCGGTCTGGCGGAAGGCTCTGGCTGATCCGGTCTGGCGGAAGGCTCTGGCTGATCCGGTCTGGCGGAAGGCTCTGGCTGATCCGGTCTGGCGGAAGGCTCTAGCGGCTCCTGTCTGGCGGACGGCTCTAGCGGTTCCTGTCTGGCGGACGGCTCTGTAGGCTCATGGCAGACGGGCGGCTTTGCAGGCTCATGGCAGACGGGCGGCTTTGCAGGCTCATGGCAGACGGACAGTTCAGACGGCGTAGGGCAGACGGGCAGTTCAGACGCCGCTGGGCAGACGGGCAGTTCAGGCGCCGCTGGGCAGACGGGCAGTTCAGGCGCCGCTGGGCAGACGGGCAGTTCAGGCGCCGCTGGGCAGACGGGCAGTTCAGGCGCCGCTGGGCAGACGGGCAGTTCAGGCGCCGCTGGGCAGACGGGCAGTTCAGGCGCCGCTGGGCAGACGGCAGACTCTGGCCGGCTGAGACGCACTGTAGGCCTGGTGCGTGGTACCGGAACTGGAGGTACCGGGCTAAGGACACGCACCTTCAGGCTAGTGCGGGGAACAACAACAGGGCACACTGGACTCTCGTGGCGCACTCTAGGCCTGGTGCGTGGTACCGGAACTGGAGGTACCGGGCTGAGGGCACGCACCTCAGGGCGAGTGCGGGGAGAAGGAACAGTGCGTACAGGGCTCTGGAGACGCACAGGAGGCTTGGTGCGTGGTGCCAGAACTGGAGGCACTGGGCTGGAGATACGCACCATAGGGAGAGTGCGTGGAGGAGGAACAGGGCTCTGGAGATGCACTGGAAGCCTGGTGCGTGGTGTAGGCACTGGTGGTACTGAGCTGGGGTGGGAAGGTGGCGCCGGATATACCGGACCGTGAAGGAGGACACGTGCTCTTGAGCACCGAGCCTCCCCAACCTTACCAGGTTGAATGGTCCCCATAGCCCTGCCAGTGCGGCGAGGTGGAATAGCCCACACTGGGCTATGCAGGCGAACCGGGGACACCACCTGTAAGGCTGGTGCCATGTACGCCGGCCCGAGGAGACGTACTGGAGACCAGATACGTTGGGCCGGCTTCATGGCACTCGGCTCGATGCCCAACCTAGCCCTCCCAGTGCGGCAAGGTGGAATAGCCCGCACTGGGCTAAGCACGCGTACTGGGGACACCGTGCGCTTTACCGCATAACACGGTGTCTGACCAGTACGACGCTCTCTCACTCCACGGCAAGCCCGGGGAGTTGGCTCAGGTATCCAACCCGGCTTCACCACACTTCCCTTTAGCCCCCCCCAAGAAATTTTTGGGTGTTACTCACGGGCTTTTCAGGCTTCCGTGCAAGACGCGTCCCCTCATAACTCCGGTTCTTCACTCCGGTAGCCTCTGCTCTCCTCAGTGCCTCCAGCTGTTCCCATGGGAGGCGATCCCTTCCAGCCAGGATCTCCTCCCATGTGTAGCAACCTTTACCGTCCAAAACATCCTCCCATGTCCATGAGTCCTGTTTACTTTGCCGCTGTTGTTGGTTCCGCTCACGCTGCTTGATCCTGTTGTGGTGGGTAGTTCTGTTACGATCGTGTGGAAGAGATTCGGACCAAAACGCAGCATGAGGAAAATAAGCCATCTTCTTTTAATTAAATGAACGAAGATGAACATGAAACGAAAACACTATACAAACAAACAAAACAACAAATGATCGTGAAGCTAAATAACGCAAGTGCACAGACAAGCAACAGACGTTAAACAAGACAACTACCCACAAAAGCCTACTGCCTATGGCTACCTTAAATATGGCTCCCAATCAGAGACAAATGAATGACAGCTGTCTCTGATTGAGACCCAATCTAGGCAGCCATAGACATGACTAGACAACCTAACAATACTCTATCCCATACACATACAACACCCATAGACTAACCAAAACACACACAACATACAATGCCCACCCCAACTCACGCCCTGACCAACTAAACATAATCAAAATAACATAAAAATAGGTCAGGAACGTGACACTTGCCTTCAGAATTTTTTGTGCCACGAACAGCTGAAAAAACCCTCGCCTAAGACAAAAACCAGGAAAGAAGGAGACAGAGGGAAAGAGAGAGAGGGAGAGAGAGAGAGAGAGAGAGAGAGAGAGAGAGAGAGAGAGAGAGAGAGAGAGAGAGAACAGGAGATGTGTCTGTACACACAGTGTGAAGTTATAAGGATGGAGGAGGGAGGTACACATTCAGGTAAGAACATTCAGGCATGGACAGTGCCTTCCCTTACTATAGCTATCCTAACTTTTCCCTCCAGGCCTGCAGCTCCAGGCCTGCTGTTTATCTCAGTAAACATAGCAGTGAAGATATCCAGGCTAGCTGCTGTGCTGTTTATCTAAAAAAACATAGCAGAGTAGATAACCAGGCTATCTGCTGTGCTGTTTATCTCAATAAACATAGCAGAGTAGATAACCAGGCTATCTGCTGTGCTGTTTATCTCAATAAACATAGCAGAGTAGATAACCAGGTTATCTGCTGTGCTGTTTATCTCAATAAACATAGCAGAGTAAATTACCAGGCTAGAGCTCATATTCCATTTGTACACATCCCACCCCCCAGGACTGTTAAGCCTGTCTGAATGCCTCAGAGAACACATGCTGCAGACCCCCGATGTAATCCATTGTTTTAGACCCAGATGTAATCCATTGTTTTAGACCCAGATGTAATCCATTGTTTTAGACCCAGATGTAATCCATTGTTTTAGACCCAGATGTAACACATTGTTTTAGACCCAGATGTAACACATTGTTTTAGAACCAGATGTAATCCATTGTTTTAGACCCAGATGTAATCCATTGTTTTAGACCCAGATGTAATCCATTGTTTTAGACCCAGATGTAACACATTGTTTTAGAACCAGATGTAACACATTGTTTTAGACCCAGATGTAACACATTGTTTTAGACCCAGATGTAACACATTGTTTTAGAACCAGATGTAACACATTGTTTTAGACCCAGATGTAACACATTGTTTTAGACCCAGATGTAACACATTGTTTTTGTGAGGATAGATGCTGGGAGAAGAGAAGCAAGTACAGGGAGTGAATATTTAATAAATAAACTGACAATCTGTGCAAGGGAAACATAATGAAATTAATGATGACACGGGGATCAAACTGAAGAATAGATAGATAAAGAGGAGGCAATCAATAAAGTGATGAATTCCAGGTGAGTCCAATGAAGCGCTGATGCGCGTAAAGATGGTGACAGGTGTGCGTAATGATGAGCAGCTTGGCGCCCTCGATCACCAGAGAGGGGGAGCGGGAGCAGGCGTGACAGTACCCCCACCTCTAGGGGCGCCACCCGGCGTCCCATCTGGGCAAGCCTGATGGGCTGGCCAAGGCGTGGGAGCCGGACGAGCCGGCTGAGGCATGACGTGGGATGGGAGCTCGACGAGCCAGCTGTGGCGTGGGAGCCCGACGAGCCGGTTGAGGCATGGGAGCCTGACTAGCCGGCTGAGGCATGACGTGGGATGGGAGCCTGATGAGACAGCTGGGGCGTGGGACCCTGACGAGCCGGCTGAGGCATGACGTGGGATGGGAGCCTGCCAAGGCAACTGAGGCAAGAAAACCTCTCAAGCCAGATAAGGCATGGAAGCCCGACGACCCAGCTGAGGCATCCCTGGTTCCTTCGGCAGCGGCACCCGGACCCGACATCACCAACCCCCCCACCCCCCACCAAATCTCCCTGATGCTTCCAATATTGGTGTCAGCATTCTCTGAGGACAGACGCTGGGAGACGAGAAGCAAGTACAGGGAGTGAATATTTATTAAATAAACAGACAGGATACATGACCGGCATCTGGACAAGGGACACATAACCACATTAATGCTGACACAGGGATCAAACTGAGGAATAAAAATAAAGAGAGAGATAAAAAGAAGGGAGTCAATAAAATGATGGAGTCCAGGTGAGTCCAATGAAGCGCTGATGCGCGTAACGATGGTGACCGGTGTGAATAATATTGGGAGCGCCAAAGAGGATGAGCGGGAGCAGGCATGACTGTTTTAGACCCAGATGTAACACATTGTTTTAGACCCAGATGTAACACATTGCTTTAGACCCAGATGTAACACATTGTTTTAGACCCAGATGTAACACATTGTTTTACCTTAATCTGATGCAGATACAAATCATTACAATGGCACAGTGAATATAATAAGGGGATTTGTTATTCTAATAATGTGCTGGTCTGGCAGGGTCTGTATGTGTGTGTGTGTGTGTTTGTGTGTGTGTGTGTGTGTTTGTGTGTGTGTGTGTGTTTGTTTCTGTGTGTGTGCTTGTTTGTGTGTGTGTGTGTGTGTGTGTGTGTGTGTGTGTGTGTGTGTGTGTGTGTGTGTGTGTGTGTGTGTGTGTGTGTGTGTGTGTGTGTGTGTGTGTGTGTGTGTGTGTGTGTGTGTGTGTATATTTATATGTGTGTGTGTGTGTGTGTACGTTTGTGTTTCTGTATTTCTGTGTGCCTACAACTCAGGATAGTGACAACACCAACACCTCTCTCTATACAGTCTGTCTACAGTGTGTGTATGTGTCCCGGGGTCATATAATGAACACCACAGCATACGTTCACTTTCAAGCGCTGAGGATTACATCACACTTTCCGTCCCAGTAAATATCTCTTTCCTTCGTGAGCGCTATTTGCTCTGTTCCCAGTTTGATTGGAATGACATTGACATGTTACAGAAGTAATGTCAGTAAATAATGTCAAGATGTTCAAAGGCCATCTGACGTCCCATCTCCATCTCTGTGAAACCTTTACCACATCTCTCAGTGTGAGTAATAATATTGACATTTACTCCTGCTGAAGGGAGAGACAAGAGAGCGATGGGTTGAAAGAATTAAACAAAGTAATACTCGTCTGAATCCGATAAGGAAGTTGAATGTACAGAAAAGAGCAAACGGCTGTTAGATATAGTGTTTGAAGTGTTCTTGTGTCAGTGCCATCATGCCATGGCCTTTGAGGTTATAAAGAAGTTATCAGCCATTCAGGGCAGACCAGGACAGAGGGGCTGTTCGGCCTGATCCCTCCCCTGCCTTGAGGCCCTATCTCTGGGTAGAATCACAAGGATTTGGCCTTTGGCTGAAGGTCCTGGGGTGAGAAGCCCACCGGCTGATTGCTTTTAAATGGCAAAGCTCCCGTCTGTCTGTCTGACAAAAAGAAAATTATTTTATGGATCTGTCTTCCCAAGGGACAGATAACGGGCATAACGCTGCGGAGTGAAGAGGGAAAGTTTCACAGACACTGTCACCGGCTAGCTGGGCCTCCGACACAATAGAAGAGATGGAAGTTAGAGGAGGTTAAAGAGCAAGAGAGAAAAAGATAGTTGTCTTGAACTGTCACAGGTCTACTTTAGTTCAGGTCAAGATGCACTCGAAACCTAACAATAGCTCCTTTAGGGATTATTTCAAAAAGCTACAAAACTTTTTCTCAAAGACAGATAGTCTTCTATGTCTTCTACTTTCAAAGTTTCTATAAGACTTCACTTTTCATCTCTCAAAGACAGAACAACTGTCTCTGGTTCTCTAAAAGCCGCTACAATAAAACACATTGTAGAAAGCATTTGTTTCTTCTTCCTAGAAAGATCAGCCAGGTCACGCTTCAACCTGTCCTCCTGCAGTGGCTGATTCAACCTGTCCTCCTGCAGTGGCCTATTCAACCTGTCCTCCTGCAGTGGCTGATTCAACCTGTCCTCCTGCAGTGGCCTATTCAACCTGTCCTCCTGCAGTGGCTGATTCAACATGTCCTCCTACAGTGGCCTATTCAACCTGTCCTCCTGCAGTGGCTGATTCAACATGTCCTCCTGCAGTGGCTGATTCAACATGTCCTCCTACAGTGGCCTATTCAACCTGTCCTCCTACAGTGGCCTATTCAACCTGTCCTCCTGCAGTGGCTGATTCAACCTGTCCTCCTGCAGTGGCCTATTCAACCTGTCCTCCTGCAGTGGCTGATTCAACATGTCCTCCTATAGTGGCCTATTCAACCTGTCCTCCTGCAGTGGCTGATTCAACATGTCCTCCTGCAGTGGCTGATTCAACATGTCCTCCTACAGTGGCCTATTCAACATGTCCTCCTACAGTGGCCTATTCAACCGGTCCTCCTGCAGTGGCTGATTCAACTTGTCCTCCTACGGTGGCCTATTTAACATGTCCTGCTACAGTGGCCCATTCAACTTGTTCTCCTACAGTGGCTCATTCAAGTTGTCCTCCTGCAGTGGCTGATTCAACTTGCCCTCCTACGGTGGCCTATTCAACATGTCCTGCTACAGTGGCCCATTCAACTTGTTCTCCTACAGTGGCTCATTCAACTTGTCCTCCTGCAGTGGCTGATTCAACATGTCCTCCTACAGTGGCCTATTCAACCTGTCCTCCTGCAGTGGCTGATTCAACTTGCCCTCCTACGGTGGCCTATTCAACATGTCCTGCTACAGTGGCCCATTCAACTTGTTCTCCTACAGTGGCTCATTCAACTTGTCCTCCTGCAGTGGCTGATTCAACTTGTCCTCCTACAGTGGCTCATTCAACATGTCCTCCTACAGTGGCCTATTCAACTTGTCCTCCTGCAGTGGCTGATTCAACATGTCCTCCTACGGTGGCCTATTCAACATGTCCTCCTACAGTGGCCCATTCAACTTGTCCTCCTACAGTGGCTGATTCAACTGGTCCTCCTACAGTAGCTGATTCAAAATCTCCTCCTGAAGTATCTAATTCAACTTGTCATTCAACTCGTCCTCTTATAGTGACTGTTTCAACATGTCCTCCTACAGTGGCCTATTCAACCTGTCCTCCTACAGCGGCCTATTCAACTTGTCCTCCTAGTGTATCTGATTCAAATTGTCCTACTAGTGTGGCTGATTCAACATGTCCTTATACAGTGACCTATTCAACTTGTCCTACTACAGCAGCTGAATATGTCTTACACCTCAGGATGCAACCTCAATGTTATGCAAATGACACCCTGATGGACTAATGTACAACAGGACGCCTAGGGGCCTCTGAGGTGTGTGTGTGTGTGTGTGTGTGTGTGTGTGTGTGTGTGTGTGTGTGTGTGTGTGTGTGTGTGTGTGTGTGTGTGTGTGTGTGTGTGTGTGTGTGTCTGAGTTCATGTGTGTGTGTGTCTGAGTGCATGTGTGTGTGTCTCAGTTTGTGTGTGTGTCTGAGTGTGTGTGTGTCTGAGTGTGTGTGTGTGTCTGAGTGCGTGTGTGTGTCTGAGTGCGTGTGTGTGTCTGAGTGCACGTGTGTGTCTGAGTGCACGTGTGTGTGTGTGTGTGTGTGTGTGTGTGTGTGTGTGTGTGTGTGTGTGTGTGTGTGTGTGTGTGTGTGTGTGTGTGTGTGTGTGTGTGTGCAGGAGAGTGCATGTTCCCCCTCAGGCTAAACCCCCCAGAGGAATGGAACAGTTCTGAAGACGGCCATGCAGCCTAAACGCGTCAGAGTTTTTCAACTTTGTTTCCATTGAACGGTATGTTCAATGAATACAAATAAAGACGTTTTAATGAATTATAGGAAGAGTACCTTGGTCCTCCTTTCTTTTGGAGTTCTGAAAGCTGTGTTACCTTTCAGCTTTCTCTATCTTTCCTCCCCCATATCCCCCATCCCCCCATCTCTCTCTCTCTCTCTTACGGCAAGCGGTACTAGTGTACCAAGTCTGGAACCAACAGGGCCCTGAACAGCTTCTACCCCCAAGCCATAAGACTGATAAACAAGACTGCTAAATAGTTAATCAAATGGCTGCCTGCATTGACCCTTTTTTTAACTAACTCTCTTGCACGGACTCTATGCACACACACTGGACTCTACCCACACACTCACACATACTTACACTGACACCCCAACACACATACACACACACACTACATATTCCCACACACACACACAACAAGCGCACACATGCATAATCACACCACAAACACACACTCACTCAGACACTCACACACTTTCACACTCACCACATATGCTGATGCTACTGTCTATTTTCCTGTTGCCAAGTCACTTTACGCATACCTATATGTACATGTCTACCTCAACTGCCTCGCACCCTTGCACATCGACTCAGTACTGGTACTCCCTGTATATAGTCATGTAATTTTTACTCATTATTGTTATTCGTTATTCACTGTGTATTATTTATTTGTTCATTTTTTAATCTTTATCTTTAACTCTGCAGTGTTGGCAAGGCCCTGGAGTAAGCATTTCACTGTTAGTCTACACACCACCAAGCATGTGACAAATACCATTTTATTCCCCCCCCCCCTCTCTTTGCTGGGTAAGTGTGTGTGTAGTGTGTGAGAGATAACATTGGAGAGAGGTGTAGCAGATAAGAAGGGTCATCTCGGTGGGAGTTTTATCTGAAAGGGACAAGTTTCTTTTATTTTTTACAGCTAAGACCAAGAGGTGAAATACTGTTACATACTTGTGATATTAAGATAGTGTTATTAAAATTCTGCTATAATTTTCTTATATCTGAATTTACATTTATATACTGCAGTTTTTGTAAGTACGCATATTGAGCATGTTTGTAGCAGGACAAATGTACCGCTACGAGACAAAATGACACAACTGGTATAAATAGCTCGATTCAGTACACCTCTGCAAAACATGCAACTTTGAGGAAATACGAGGTATTTAGCATTTAACTCATGTTAAATATGATCTGATGTTATTGCTTAATCTTTTGCAATGCCTCTGATCTGGACCAGGAGAGTGACGGAGATGTCGATGTACTCTTCTGTAATGTGATCATTGCAAATCCTCCAATTTCACATTACTACACCCACATACATGGGTGTGAAAGAAATAAGCCCTGTTTTGCAGTGTGTGATTGCAGTAAGTACAGGACTTAAAAGCACAGCTATACTTTGCAGAAAGAGCTTTTGAACTGGTGAGACTGAGATGAGAGAGATAAGAGAGATAAGAGATAAGAGATTGATACTCAAGTTCTGTGAAGCATTTTGATCTTATAGTGCTTAACAACGTATTCAGTCATATTCCTGGCTTTGATACAGAGCAGAAGATGCAAGACCCTGTTGAATGTGATGTTAGGCCCTAGGATGACAATAGACAGACAAAAAAAAGGAGAGGGAAATCTTTTTTTAGAGTAGTGGTATACATTCTGCAGTATATTTCACAAGAATACACAGTACTGCAACTTCATAGAAAGGTCGTCAGCCGTTTGCTGTGGATAATTAGCATATGATCAGAATGATTTAAATGTTTCCTGTAGGAAGAAAGGTTCGCTACCTTGCACATCTGAATGTAAAAAGAACAATGATGAATGCTTTTATTTAGAAACAATTTACATAACAAAGAGAGAGCTTTAATTGACTCTACTTCTATTCAAGAGAGGCTGAATACCTTGTGTAGGTCCACACACACACACGCATGCACACGCGCACACGCGCACACGCACACACACACACACTTGACAAACACTCTCCACACAATGAAGGAGGCCTGTGAAGGAGTGAAGGAGCAAGGACATCATCACGGCGTGGCCACACGGTGGACCACTTAGCAGTGACATTTACCATCAGTGGGAAACATGGTCTTTGTCTGGGGGATGAAAAGGCATTAGGCTACGCATCACCTTTAGCTCCTCTCAATGCTAATCTAACATCGACACCTGTTAGCCTATTATTAGCATTTAAGCCTATTATTAGCCTGTTAGCCTTTCCCCCAGTCATAGGGACATTCACCCTCACAAAACACAGCACAAACACAATCACAGCACAAACACAATCACAATACAACACAACCAGGCTCCCCCCGCCTCCAGTCACAGGGGCATTCATCCCTCACATTCATCCCTCACATTAATCCCTCACATTCATCCCTCACAACACAACCAGGTTGCATCTGAAAAATTCCCTAAATGACTTTTGGAAAGTGAAAACAGACAGTACAGTGTATGTTAACGTTCTGTTATGACCATGCATATTGGAAGTGTAGTCAGTGACCTTGTCAGCCGTTCGTCTGTGTGTCCGCTCAGCCGTCTTTCTGTCTGTCAGCTAGACCTGCTAAAAGGCTAAACCAATCTGCCAGACACCCCAGGGAAAGAAAGAGGAAGCAGAATGAAAGAGAGGGAGAAGTCTGTGTGTCCTCCCATCTTGCTTTCTGTCTGTTGGCTTGCCCCGCTAAAAGGCTAAACCCATCTGCCAGACACCCCCTGAAAGACAGCAGAGAGAGAGAGAGAGAGAGAGAGAGAGAGAGAGAGAGAGAGAGAGAGAGAGAGAGAGAGAGAGAGAGAGAGAGAGAGAGAGAGAGAGAGAGAGAGAGAGAGAGAGAGAGAGAGATCTGTGTTGACTAACCTTCCCCTAGTCTGTCAGTTTATCTGTCAGCTAGCTGTCTGCCAGACACCCCATGACAAATAGTTTAACAATATATATATATATATATATATATATATATATATATATACATACAGTGACTTCGGAAAGTATTCAGACCCTTTGACGTTACAGTCTTATTTTTCCTCATCAATCTACACACAATACCCCATCATGACAAAGCAAAAACACGTTTTTAGAAATGTTTACTAATTTCTAAAAATAAAAACTGAAATATGACATTTACATAATGTATGTATTCTCAGTAATTTGTTGAAGCACCTTTGGCAGCGATTACAGCCTTGATTCTTCTTGGGTATGATGCTACAAGCGTGACACACCTGTATTTGGAGAGTTTCTCCCATTCCTCTCTGCAGATCCTTTCAAGCTCTGTCAGGTTGGATGGGGAGCGTTGTTGTACAGCTATTTTCAGGTCTCTCCAGAGATGTTCAATCAGGTCCAATCCGGGCTCTGGCTGGGCCACTCAAGGACATTCAGAGACTTGTCCCGAAGCCACTCCTGCGTTGTCTTGGCTGTCTGCTTTGGGTCGTTGTCCTTTTGGAAGGTGAACCTTTGCCTCAGTCTGAGGATCTTAGCGCTCTGGAGCAGGTTTTCATCAAGGATCTCTCTGTACTTAGCTCCGTTCATCTCTGCCTCTATCCTGACTAGTCTCCCTGTCCCTGCTGCTGAAAAACATCCCCACAGCATGATGCTGCCACCACCATGCTTCACCGTAGGGATGGTGCAAGGTTTCCCCCAGACATGACGCTTGGCATTCAGGCCAAAGAGTTCAATCTTGGTGTGATCGGACCAGAGAAACTTGTTTCTCATGGTCTGAGAGTCTTTAGGTGCCTTTTGGCAAACTCCAAGCAGACTGCCATGCCTTTTACTGAGGAGCGGCTCCCGTCTGGCCACTCTACCATAAAGGCCTGATTGGTGGAGTGCTGCAGAGACAGTTGTCCTTCTGGAAGGTTATCCCATCTCCACAGAGAAACTCTAGAACTCTGTCAGAGTGACCATCAGGTTGTTGGTCACCTCCCTGACCAAGGCCCTTCTCCCCCGATTGCTCAGTTTGGCCGGGTGGCCAGCTCTAAGAAGAGTTTTAGTGGTTCCAAACTTCTTCCATTTAAGAATGATGGACGCCACTTTGTTCTTGGGGACCTTCAAGGAGGTAGAAATGTTTTGGTACACTTCCCCATATCTGTGCCTTGACACCATCCTGTCTCTGAGCTCTACAGACAATTCCTTCGACCTCATGGCTTGATTTTTGCTCTGACATGCACTGTCAACTGTGGGACCTTATATAGACAAGTCTGTGCCTTTCCAAATCATGTCCAATCAATTGAATTTACCACAGGTGGACTCCAATGAAGTTGTAGAAACATTTCAAGGATGATCAATGGAAACAGGGTGCACCTGAGCTCATAGTAAAGGGTCTGAATACTTATGTAAATAAAGTAAATAATTCTGTTTTGATTGTTTTGTACATTTGCAAAAATGTCTAAAAACCTGTTATCAGTTTGTGATTATGGGGTATTGTGTCTACATGGAGCAAAAACATTAATTTCATTAATTTTAGAACAAGGCTGTGACGTAACTAAATGTTGAAAATAATTTTCAAATGCACTGTACATGTAAACAGGGCTGAAATCAGAAATGTATAATTACGTATGGTAATATACTAGTGGTAATATACAGTATACATGTAAACAGGGCTGAAATCAGGAATGTATAAATACGTATGGTAATATACTAGTGGTAATATACAGTATACATGTAAACAGGGCTGAAATCAGGAATGTATAAATACGTATGGTAATATACTAGTGGTAATATACAGTATACATGTAAACAGGGCTGAAATCAGGAATGTATAAATACGTATGGTAATATACGAGTGGTAATATACAGTATACATGTAAACAGGGCTGAAATCAGGAATGTATAAATACGTATGGTAATATACTAGTGGTAATATACAGTATACATGTAAACAGGACTGAAATCAGGAATGTATAAATACGTATGGTAATATACTAGTGGTAACATACAGTATACATGTAAACAGGAGTAATAGAGACCAGTAGCAGGATAAATACATACATACTAATGGTAATGGAAATTAATAATCAATGGACAGCAATGTAATGTAATAATACATCTAATCAATAATCATTATAGCAGCAGCGTAGTTGTGAGTGGGAAAATTATTTTTTAGCCATTTAACAGTCTTATGGCCAGGGGATAGAAGCTGTTTAGGAGTATGTTGGTCAGAGCATTGATGCACCTGTAGAGTCTGCAGGACGGGAGCATGGAGAACAGTCCATGTCTTGGGTGGCTGGAGTCTTTGGTAATTTTTCGGGCCTTTTTTAGACACCTTCTGGTATGTACGTCCTGGATGGCTTGGAGCTCGTCCCCAGTGATGCACTGGGCCATCTACACCGTCCGCACGGTGATACAACCAGTCAGGATGCTCTCGATGATGCAGCTGTAAAAGTTCCTAAGGATCTGCCAAATCGTTTCAGCCTCATAACGTAGAAGAAGCCCTGCCTTCTTCATGATTGTACTGGTGTTAGAGAACCATGTTAAGTCCTCAGTGATGTGGACACCGATGAACTTGAAGCTACTGACCCTATCCACTGCGGCCACATGGATTGTGGATCAGGTTGTTCACCGGCCCTGATTCCAGAAGTCCACAATCAGCTGCTTCATCTTGCTGACATTGAGGGAGAGGTTGTTATCCTGGAACCACACTGCCAGATCTCTGACCCCGCCTGTTTAACAGTTTAAATTCAGTCCGTCCCCTCACCCCGACCCGGGCGCGAACCAGGGACCTTCTGCACACATCAACAACAGTCACCCACGAAGCATCGTTACCCATCGCTCCACAAAAGCCACAGCCCTTGCAGAGCAAGGGGAACCACTACTTCAAGGTCTCAAAGCGAGTGACGTCACCGATTGAAACGCTATTAGCGCGCACCACCGCTAACTAGTTAGCCATTTCACATCGGTTACACTTGCATGCTGTCTCATCGCCATTGGTGATCAGGATGACCACCGACGTGTCGTCAGCAAACTTGATGATGGAGTTGGAGAGTTGCGTTTCCACACAGTCGTGGGTGAACAGGGAGTACAAGAAGGGGCTGAGCACACACCCCTGAAAGCCCCCATGTTGAGGGTCAGCGTGGTGGTGGTGTTGTAGCCTACTCTCACCACCTGGGGGTGGCCATTCATGAAGACCAGGATCCAGTTGCAGAGGGAGTTGTTCAGTCCCAAGGTCCTGAGCTTAGTGATGAGCTTGGAGGGCACTATGGTGTTAAACGCTGAGCCGTAGTAGATGAACACCATACTTACATACAGTAGGTATTACTCGTATTTAGGTGGGAGAGGGCAGTGGGGAGTGGAATTGAGATTTTTTCATCTGTGGATCTGATCGAGCTGTATGCAAATTGGAGTGGGTCCAGGAAGTCTGAGAAAGAGAGAGGGGACAGAGACAGAGGAGAGAGATGTGACTTTTCCTCTAACAGATAATTGGTAAACAGCCTCTCAGGTTGGAACCAGAGCCAGGTAGGAGCCAGAGACAGGTAGGAGCCAGAGACAGGTAGGAGCCAGAGACAGGTAGGAGCCAGAGACAGGTAGGAGCCAGAGACAGGTAGGAGCCAAAGACAGGTTGAAGCCAGAGACAAGTAGGATGCCAAAAACAGGTTGGAGCCAGAGACAGGTAGGAGTCAGAAACAGGTTGCAGTCAGAGACAGGTAGGAGTCAGAAACAGGTTGGAGCCAGAGACAGGTAGGAGTCAGAAACAGGTTGGAGCCAGAGACAGGTAGGAGCCAAAGACAGGTTGGAGCCAGAGACAGGTAGGAGTCAGAAACAGGTTGGAGCCAGAGACAGGTAGGAGCCAGAGACAAGTTGGAGCCAGAGACAGGTAGGAGTCAGAAACAGGTTGGAGCCAGAGACAGGTAGGAGTCAGAAACAGGTTGGAGCCAGAGACAGGTAGGAGTCAGAAACAGGTTGGAGCCAGAGACAGGTAGGAGCCAGAGACAAGTTGACATATCACACAAAGAAAAATAAAAGATCAGGTCACTTCAAAGAAGAAGGATGACATCACTCAGGACTCTCAGATCAGTGCTGTGGAAATACATCAGCTGACTGTGTCCCAAATGTCACCCTAATGACTTTATAAAGACCTGCTTTTGATCACAGCCCTATGGGTGCCGTTTGGGAAGCATCATGTGTGTTTGTAACAGGGTAAATGCAAAGTTGTATAAACTAGAGAATGTACTATACAGTACTTTGCATTTAGCATCCCCTTCTCAAGTCAGCCAAAGCCATAGAAAACTGTTTTGAAGTCTCTGAAAGCTTGTATGATATATCTAGAGCCTAGTCTGCGTCGCCACCCAGATACATGAAAATGCATGTCAGAAGAATAATACATTTTCATAAACATATCCTTGCATTCACAGCTCTAAATTGTCTTCATCATGCTTCCCTAACCGGAGAACATTGTGTAGAAATTGTTTTGGGGTGTGTGAAAGCTTGTATGGAACCTTTTTATCTGACAATATCCGTTTGAGTAGAATACAAAGATACCAATGCTGTCCTCCGTAGCCAAGGTCAGCTCGCAGCAGTGTGGGCTAATGCTTCACCTTTGTGATGTAGACACAGACTTTAAAATGCAACAGCTTTTCTCTCTGTGTGTGTGTGTGTGTGTGTGTGTGTGTGTGTGTGTGTGTGTGTGTGTGTGTGTGTGTGTGTGTGTGTGTGTGTGTGTGTGTGTGTGTGTGTGTGTGTGTGTGTGTGTGTGTGTGTGTGTGTGTGTGTGTGTGTGTGTGTGTGTGTGTGTGTGTGTGTGTGTGTGTGTGTGTGTGTGTGTGTCTTTAAAATGCACCGGCTTCTCTCTGGGAGGCAGAGCAGGATCACCTTATAAAATTGCTTTTCTCAGTTACTAATAAGCATGCACACCTTAAGAAAATTACTGTAAAAACTGTTAAATCCTCGTGGATTTGAAAAATTGTATGGTTGAAAGGGATGAGGCAAAATATGGCAAATAGGTCTGGCTGTACAACCAATTGGGAAACGTACTACCAAATTGAGAAATCATGTGACTAACCTGAATAAAAAGAAGAAGATAGTACAATATGAAACAAAGATAAATGACAAAGAATGATAGTAAAAAGATTTGGAGTACCTGAAATGAAATTGTTGACAAAAAGACAAACTCCGCTCCATCATTCATTGATTCAGATGGCTCAATCATCACAGAACCCAGTACTTTAATGATTTTTTAATTGGCAAGATTAGCACATTTAGCCATGACATACCAGCAACAAACGCTGACACTACACATCCAAGTACAGTTGAAGTCGGAAGTTTACATACACTTATGTTGGAGTCATTAAAACTTGTTTTTCAACCACTCCACAAATTTCTTGTTAATTAACTATAGTTTTGGCAAGTCGGTTAGGACATCTACTTTGTGCATGACACAAGTAATTTTTCCAACAATTGTTTACAGACAGATTATTTCACTTATAATTCACTGTATCACAATTCCAGTGGGTCATAAGGTTATATACATTAAGTTGACTGTGCCTTTAAACAGCTTGGAAAATTCCAGAAAATTGTCATGGATTTAGAAACTTCTGACAGGCTAATTGTCATCATTTGAATCAATTGGAGGTGTACCTGTGGATGTATTTCAAGGCCTACCTTCAAACTCAGTGCCTCTTTGCCTTACATCATGGGAAAATCAAAAGAAATCAGCCAACATTTTTGACCTCCACAAGTCTGGTTCAACCGTGAAAGCAATTTCCAATGCCTGAAGGTACCCCGTTCATCTGTACAAACAATAGTATGCAAGTATAAACACCATGGGACCAAGCAGCTGTCACACCGCTCAGGAAGGAGACGCGTTCTGTCTCCTAGAGATGAACGTACTTTCGTGCGAAAAGTGCAAATCAATCCCAAAACAACAGCAAAGGACCTTGTGAAGATGCTGGAGGAAATAGGTACAAAATATGATATATCTACAGTAAAACGAGTCCTACTGTATATCGACATAAGCTGGAAGGCCGCTCAGCAAGGAAGAAGCCACTGCTCAAAAACCAACTACGGTTTGCAACTGCACATGGGGACAAAGATCATACTTTTTGGAGAAATGTCCTCTCATCTGATGAAACAAAAATAGAACTGTTTGGCCATAATGGGCATTGTTATGTTTGGAGTAAAAAGGGGGTGGCTTGCAAGCCGAAGAACACCATCCCAACTGTGAAGCACGGGGGTGGCAGCATCATGTTGTGGGGGTGCTTTGCTGCAGGAGGGACTGGTGCACAAAATAGATGTGTCATGACGTCACCTGCTTGGGTATTGCAAACCCCATACCCCTCTCCCTGCCTTTCCCTGCCCCTTCAACCCATGCTGTGGTCACAGAGAGGTCGTAAATTCCTGAGAATCTCCTCATGGCCCAACAGTATTAGACAGAGGGTAAACTTTCAGGACAAAGGAATTTTCTCCCACCTCACAGAACTTGAGGTACGAACATATTTCATGTTCCTGCAAAAGTATAAAAGATCGGTGGAGAGTCCAGCTATTAACATGCCCATTGGTCACCACGGGGGAAACTCATGAGAGACTGTGGGACTACATTACCATACCGCTGTTTATATAATAACCTCAGATATGAGGTTTACATCTGTTTGTTGTATAAAATGAATGAGTGAGTATGATACTGTTTGTATAATTGTGTAATATGATTTTGGACTGTTTAATTAAGAAAAATACAAATCCCTTTTTGATTTGAACTAAACCCGAGGACCCGCACCTGAGCCAGTTGGGTCAGACATCCAAGGACAGCCCCTTCCTGCTATCTGAATAAAAGTAAACTCTGAGAAATTACCATTAGACCATGTTTATCCTCCATGGGGAGAACGAAGGTTACCATTGCTGAATCTTTAACCATACCACGTGGTTAAACTCTTAGACTAATAAGAACAAGTTTTGATATTGACTACTAGTCTGCAGCTAGGAATTCGGTATCATTGAACGCGAAGAAAGACAACCGCCGAAACATCCATTCTATAACGAATGTCACTGAACTATCCACAATAACCGAGACAGAAGGAACTCCAACAGAAACTAACTTCACTCCAACAGAAACTAACTTCTCTCCAACGATCAAGACGGCACACACCGAGCGTAACTATATATATATTGATTGCAATTGTTCCCGAGTGAGTGAGCATTCATGTGTAAGGATTAGCATGTCAATTGTTATAAAGAGTATACTCTGTAGTGACTTCTGAATCGATCCCCCATTCTCCCTTTTGTCTAACAGCCGCCATGCCGGTTCAGCCCACTAGGGCATATTTCTCCCATCATTTCATGTAACTGTTTTTAAGTTTGTTTGTTTGTTTATGCATTTCTGTGAATTAATTAGTTAGTAATAAATAAATGATTTAAGACAATTGATGTATGGATGACTCATAGTGAAGACTGGGTTCGTGCAGATAATCAACAATTTACGACGTTTGGAATGAGACTAACGTGAGGTAAAAATAAATAAATCATTAATCAGAAGACTATTGATCAGATATGAAAATATCTGAAAGGTTATATTGGGAAATTATAACTTTGTAATCTAATAACTTTCCCTGGTGCCCTCGAATTCATAGTTAATTAGTTACGTTATTACTCAAGTGATCGCGTAATCCCTAATTACAGGAATCTTTGATAAAAACTATAAGTCTTCAATTTAACGATAGCAAAGACACGACAGATGGCATCATGAGGAAGCAAAATGATGTGGATATCTTGAAGCAACATCTCAAGACATCAGTCAGGAAGTTAAAACTTGGTCGCAAATGGGTCTTCCAAATGGACAATGACCCCAAGCAAATTTCCAAAGTTGTGGCAAAATGCCTTAAGGACAACAAAGTCAAGGTTTTGGAGTGGCCATCACAAAGTCCTGACCTCAATCCTATAGAAAATGTGTGGGTGTAACGGCAACCTTCCTCCTCTTCGTCTGAAGAGGAGGTATAGCAGGGATCGGACCAAGACGCAGCGTAGTTTGTGCTCAACATATTTAATAAAGACGATAAACGTGAACATTTAACAATTACAAAATAACAAAATGTGGCAAACCGATACAGTCCTAGCTGGTGCAGAGAAAACACAAAGACAGGAAACAACCACCCACAAACCCCAACACAAAACAAGCCACCTATATATGATTCCCAATCAGAGACAACACAAAACACCTGCCTCTGATTGAGAACCATATTAGGCCAAACATAGAAACAGACAAACTAGACACACAACATAGAATGCCCACCCAGCTCACGTCCTGACCAACACTAAAACAAGCAAAACTGTCACGTTCCTGACCTATTTTTATGTTATTTTGATTATGTTTAGTTGGTCAGGGCGTGAGTTGGGGTGGGCATTGTATGTTGTGTGTGTTTGGTTAGTCTATGGGTGTTGTATGTGTATGGGATAGTGTTTGTTAGGTTGTCTAGTTATGTCTATGGCTGCCTAGATTGGGTCTCAATCAGAGACAGCTGTCATTCATTTGTCTCTGATTGGGAGCCATATTTAAGGTAGCCATAGGCAGTAGGCTTTTGTGGGTGTTTGTTTCCTGTGTCAGTGTTTGGACCACACAGGACTGTTTTGAGGTATGTCACGTTTGTTGTTTTGTAGTTTGTAGTGTTTTCTTGTTATTTACATTAAACATGTACAATTATCAATCCGCATCTTGGTCCGATCCATGCTCCTCCTCGTCTGAGGAGGAGAACGACTTTGACAGCCATTACAGAAACACCCACCACAACAGGACCAAGCGGATTGAGGAAGGAGGGCAAGAACTAAAGCAATGGAGAGAGGAGGAATGGAGTTGGGAGCAAATTTTCAATGGAGAAGGACCCTGGGCTAAGGTGGGAGAGAATCGCCGCTCTCGGGAGGAGAAGGAGGCAGCCACAGCCCAGGAGCGCTGGTATGAGGAGGCAGCACGTATGAGAGGCTGGAAGCCCGAGAGGCTCACCCAAAAATGTCTTGGGGGGGGGGCTAAAGGGGAGTGTGGCGAAGCCGGGTAGGATACCTGAGCCAACTCCCCGGGCTTGCCGTGGAGTGAGAGGGCGTCGTACTGGTCAGACACCGTGTTATGCGGTAAAGCGCACGGTGTCCCCAGTACGCGTGCTTAGCCCAGTGCGGGCTATTCCACCTTGCCGCACTGGGAGGGCTAGGTTGGGCATCGAGCCGGATGCCATGAAGCCGGCCCAACGTATCTGGCCTCCAGTACGTCTCCTCGGGCCGGCGTACATGGCACCAGCCTTACAGGTGGTGTCCCCGGTTCGCCTGCATGGCCCAGTGCGGGCTATTCCACCTCGCCGCACTGGCAGGGCTACGGGGACCATTCAACCTGGTAAGGTTGGGGAGGCTCGGTGCTCAAGAGCACGTGTCCTCCTTCACGGTCCGGTATATCCGGCGCCACCTTCCCACCCCAGCTCAGTACCACCAGTGCCTACACCACGCACCAGGCTTCCAGTGCATCTCCAGAGCCCTGTTCCTCCTCCACGCACTCTCCCTATGGTGCGTGTCTCCAGCCCAGTGCCTCCAGTTCCGGCACCACGCACCAAGCCTCCTGTGCGTCTCCAGAGCCCGGTACGCACTGTTCCTTCTCCCCGCACTCGCCCTAAGGTGCGTGCCCTCAGCCCGGTACCTCCAGTTCCGGTACCACGCACCAGGCCTAGAGTGCGCCACGAGAGTCCAGTGTGCCCTGTTGTTGTTCCCCGCACTAGCCTGAAGGTGCGTGTCCTTAGCCCGGTACCTCCAGTTCCGGTACCACGCACCAGGCCTACAGTGCGTCTCAGCCGGCCAGAGTCTGCCGTCTGCCCAGCGGCGCCTGAACTGCCCGTCTGCCCAGCGGCGCCTGAACTGCCCGTCTGCCCAGCGGCGCCTGAACTGCCCGTCTGCCCAGCGGCGCCTGAACTGCCCGTCTGCCCAGCGGCGCCTGAACTGCCCGTCTGCCCAGCGGCGCCTGAACTGCCCGTCTGCCCAACGCCGTCTGAACTGACCGTCTGCCATGAGCCTGCAAAGCCTCCCGTCTGCCATGAGCCTGCAAAGCCGCCCGTCTGCCATGAGCCTACAGAGCCGTCCGCCAGACAGGAGCCGCTAGAGCCGTCCGCCAGACAGGAGCCGCTAGAGCCGTCCGCCAGACAGGAGCCGCTAGAGCCGTCCGCCAGACCGGATCAGCCAGAGCCTTCCGCCAGACCGGATCAGCCAGAGCCTTCCGCCAGACCGGATCAGCCAGAGCCTTCCGCCAGACCGGATCAGCCAGAGCCTTCCGCCAGACCGGATCAGCCAGAGCCTTCCGCCAGACCGGATCAGCCAGAGCCTTCCGCCAGACCGGATCAGCCAGAGCCTTCCGCCAGACCTGACCAGCCAGAGCCGTCAGCCAGCCATGACCAGCCAGAGCCATCAGCCAGCCATGACCAGCCAGAGCCGTCAGCCAGCCATGACCAGCCAGAGCCGTCAGCCAGCCAGGATCCGCCAGCCAGCCAGGATCCGCCAGCCAGTCCGGAGCTGCCGTCCCTCAGCCCGGAGCTGCCGTCCCTCATCCCGGTGCTGCCCCTTATCCCGGTGCTGCCCCTTATCCCGATGCTGCCCCTTCAGTTAGGTGGGTTTAGTTGGAGGGTGGTCATTGGGTGGGGGATACGGAAGCGGGGAGTGACTATGGTGGTGTGGGGACAGCGTCCAGAGCCGGAGCCACCACCGTGGACAGATGCCCACCCAGACCCTCCCCTAGACTTTTGGTGGTGCGTTCGGAGTACGCACCTTGAGGGGGGGGTTATGTCACGTTCCTGACCTATTTTTATGTTATTTTGATTATGTTTAGTTGGTCAGGGCGTGAGTTGGGGTGGGCATTGTATGTTGTGTGTGTTTGGTTAGTCTATGGGTGTTGTATGTGTATGGGATAGTGTTTGTTAGGTTGTCTAGTTATGTCTATGGCTGCCTAGATTGGGTCTCAATCAGAGACAGCTGTCATTCATTTGTCTCTGATTGGGAGCCATATTTAAGGTAGCCATAGGCAGTAGGCTTTTGTGGGTGTTTGTTTCCTGTGTCAGTGTTTGGACCACACAGGACTGTTTTGAGGTATGTCACGTTTGTTGTTTTGTAGTTTGTAGTGTTTTCTTGTTATTTACATTAAACATGTACAATTATCAATCCGCATCTTGGTCCGATCCATGCTCCTCCTCGTCTGAGGAGGAGAACGACTTTGACAGCCATTACAAAAACACACAAGAACTATGGTCAGAACGTGACAGTGGGCAGAATTGAAAAAGCGTGTGTGAGCAAGAAGGCCTACCAACCTGACTCAGTTACACCAGCTCTGTCAGGAGGAATGGGCCAAAATTCCCCCAACTTATTGTGGGAAGCTTGTGGAAGACTACTCGAAACGTTTGACCCAAGTTCAACAATTTAAAGGGAATGCTACCAAATACTAATTAAGTTTATGTAAATGTAAACTTCTGACCCACTGGGAATGTGATGAAAGAAATTAAAGCTGAAATAAATACATCTCTGTTCTATTATTCATTTCACATTCTTAAAATAAAATGGTGATCCTGACTGACCTAAAACAGGGATTTTTTAATTGGATTAAATGTCAGGAATTGTGAAAACCTGATTTTAAATGTATTTGGCTAAGGTGTATGTAAACTTCCTACTTCAACTGTATATGTGATCAAATTATGAAAGACAAGCATTGTAATTTGAATTCCGAAAAGTGAGTGTGGAAGAGGTGAAACATTGTTGTTGTCTACCACTGTCTGACAAACTCGATGGAAAATTACTGAGGATAATAGTGGATGATATTGCCACTCCTATTTGACATATCTTTATTTTAAGCCTACTAGAAAGTGTGTGTCCTCAGGCCTGGAGGGAAGCAAAAGTTTCCCCCTTACTAAGGATAATAAAGCCCCCTTTACTGGCTCAAATAACTGACCAATCAGCCTGTTACCAACCCTTTGAAAACTTGAGGAAAAAGTGGTGTTTGACCAGATGCTTTTTTGCAGTAAACAAATTAACAGCAGACTTTCAGCATGCTTATAGGGAAAGACATTCAACAAGCTGATGACTGATGATTGGCTGAGAGAAATTGATGATAAAAAGATTGTGGGGGCTGTTTTGTTAAACTTCAGTGCAGCTTTTGACATTATCGATCATAGTCTGGAAAAACGTTTGTGTTATGGCTTTTACACCCCTGCTATGTTGTGGATAACGAGTTACCTGCCTTACAGAACACAAAGGGTGAAGCCTCTCCCACAAAATCCAGGTAGAATCAGGAATTCCACAGGGCAGCTGTCTAGGCACATTACTTTTTAAATCTTTATTAACAACATGCCACTGGCATTGAGTAAATTGTGTATGTATGCAGATGACACAACACTGTACACGTCAGCTACTACAGCGACTGAAATGACTGCAGCACTTAACAAAACGCTGCAGTTTCAGAATGGGTGGAAAGGAATAAGTTAGTCCTAAATATTTCAAAAACTAAACGCATTGTTTTTGTGGCAAACCATTTACTAAACCCTAACCTCAACTAAATATTCTACTGAATAACGTGGTATTTGAGCAAGTTGAGAAGACTAAACTGCTTGGAGTAAACTGTCATGGTCAAAACATAGTGATACAACAGTAGCTAGGATGGAGAGAAGTCTGTCCATAATAAAGCGTTGCTCTGCATTCTTAAAACTTATTGTCAATATGGAGCGCTGTTTCCACTTTGGAAAAAATCGTGCCCAAATTAAACTGCCTCGTACTCTATTCTAGATCGTACAATATGCATATTATTATTACTATTGGATAGAAAACACTCAAGTTTCTAAAACTGTTTGAATTATATCTGTGAGTAAAACAGAACTCATTTTGCAGCAAACTTCCAGACAGGAAGAGAAAAATCTGAAAACGATGCTCTGTTCCACGGCCTGCCTATTGAATTGCCTTATATTTATGGATATGCATGCACTGCATACGCCTTCCACTAGATGTTAACAGGCAGTGGATGGTGGAATGGGGTGTCTAGCTTGATCTGAGGTCGAACAAGAGCTCTTGGAATGACGTGTCCAGAATTTCCTTTGTCTACCTAGGCGCGGGAAGTACCTCCATATTGTCTTATGATAAGCGTTCGGTATACACGGCTAATATCTCTGGCTTTGTTTTTATTTGATACATATTAGAAAAACATTATAAAGTAGGTTTTTTCAACCGAGTTTCATCTGTTTATTCAACGTTTAATGGGGCTTTTGGAGTTTTCCGTTCTCTGCGTCGAGAGAAATTGGGAACGTCATCAACATGGGCTAGCCTTGTGGAGCGAATTCGACAGGAGAGAAGGACATTCTAAAACCAAACAACGATTTATTCTGGACCTAGGACTCCTTGTACAAGATTCTGATGGAACCTCAGCAAAAGTAAGATCAATTTATGATGTTATTTCGTATTTCTGTGGAAAATGTTGAGTCCTATTATTCGCCCTTTTTGCGGGCGCTGTCTCGCTATAACGTAAGCTGTTTGTTATGGTAAAGTTATTTTTAAAAATCTAACATGGCGGTTGCATTAAGAACTAGTGTATCTTTCATTTGCTGTCCAACATGTATTTTTTTGTAAAGTTTATGATGAGTTCTTTGGTCAGATTAGGTGAGTGTCCAAACTAGCTCCAGACAATTTGGTGAATCGATGCTACATATTCACAATGTATAACCACAGTTTGCAGCTCTAAATATGCACATTTTCGAACAAAACATAAGTGTATTGTATAACCTGATGTTATAAGACTGTCATCTGATGAAGTTGGTCAAGGTTAGTGATTAATTTGATAACTTTTGCTGGTTTTTGCGATCGCTACCTTTTGCTGCTAATAAATGCATTTGTGTGTTTGGCTATTGTGGTAAGCTAATATAATTCTATATTGTGTTTTCGCTGTAAAACACATAAAAAAATCGGAAATATTGGCTGGATTCACAAGATGTTTATCTTTCATTTGCTGTACACCGTGTATTTTTCATAAATGTTTTATGATGAGTATTTAGGTATTTCACATTGCTCTCTGTAATTATTCTGGCTGCTTTAGTGATATTTTTTATGGTAGCTGCAATGTAAAACTATGATTTATACCTCAAATATGCACATTTTCGAACAAAACATGAATTTATTGTTATATGTTATAAGACTGTCATCTGATGAAGTTGTTTCTTGGTTAGTGACTAATTATATCTCTATTTGGTCGGTTTTGTGATAGCTACCTATGCGGTAGAAAAATTGTGAAAATATGCGGTTGAGTCTTTTGCTATTGTGGTTAGCTAATAGAAATACATATTGTGTTTTCACTGTAAAACATAAAAAAAATCGGAAATGATGGCTGGATTCACAAAATGTTTATCTTTCATTTGCTGTATTGGACTTGTGATTTCATGAAAATTATATTATATGATATCCCTGTCGTGTTAGGCTAGGCTATGCTAGTCAGCTTTTTTGATGAGGATGCTCCCGGATCCGGGATGGGTAACAATGAAAGGTTAACAGCACTATCAACAAGGTAGGTTCTACAGGCCCTAGTTTTATCACACCTGGACCCCAGTCGTGGGGTCAGGTGACACGAAGAGGTACTTAAGACATTTACAATTGGCTCAGAAGAGGGCAGCAGGGCTGGCCCGTGGATGTACACAGAGAGCTAACATTAACCATACGCATGTCAATCTCTCCTGGCTCAAAGTGGAGGAGAGATTAACTTCTTCACTACTTGTATTTGTGAGAGGTATTGACATGTTGAACGCACAAAGCTGTCTGTTTGAATGAGTGGCATACAGCTCGGACACCAATGCATACCCCACAAAACATGCCACAAAAGGTCTCTTCACAGTCCCCAAGTCCAGAACAGACGTTGGGAGGTGCAAATAACTACATAGAGCCATGACTACATGGAACTCTACTCCACATCAAGTTTTAATTTTTTTATTTCACCTTTATTTAACCAGGTATGCCAGTTGAGAACAAGTTCTCATTTACAACTGTGACCAGTTGTAAATAATGCTGGAGTGATAGATGTGCAGATGATGATGTGCAAGTAGAGATACTGTGGTGCAAAAGAGCAAGAGGGTAAGTAATAATATGGGGATGAGGAAGTCAGGTGTGCTACTTACAGATTGGCTGTGTACAGGTACAGTGATCGGTAAGCTGCTCTGACAGCTGATGCTTAAAGTTGGAGAGGGAGATATCAGACTCCAGCTTCAGAGATTTTTGCAATTCATTCCAGTCATTGGCAGAAGAGAACTGGAAGGAAAGGCGGCCAAAGTAAGTGTTGGCTTTGGGGATGACCAGTGCAATATACCTGTTGGTGCGCTTGCTATGGGTGGGTGGTGCTATGGTGACCAGAGATAAGGCGGGGCTTTACCTAGCAACGACTTATAGATGACCTGGAGCCAGTGGGTTTGGCGACGGATATGTCATGAGGGCCAGCCAACGAGAGCATACAGGTCGCGGTGGTGGGTAGTATATGGGCTTTGGTGATAAAACGGATGACACTGTGATAGACTACATCCAGTTTGCTGAGTAGAGTGTTGGGGGCTATTTTGTAAATGACATCGCAGAAGTCAAGGATCGGTAGGATAGTCAGTTTTACGATGGTATGTTTGGAGGCATGAGTGAAGGAGGGTTTGCTGCAAAATAGGAAGCCGATTCTAGATAAAATGTTGGATTGGAGATGCTTAATGTGAGTCAGGAAGGAGAGTTTACGGTCTAAACAGACCCCTAGGTATTTATAGTTGTCCACATATTCTAGGTCAGAACCGTCCAGAGTAGTAATGCTAGTCGGGCGGGAGGGTGCGGGCAGCGATCGCATGAAGAGCATGCACTTAGTTTTACAAGCATTTAAAATCAGTTGGAGTCCACGAAAGGAGTGTTGTATGGCATTGAAGGTGGTTTGGAGGTTTGTTAGCACAGTGTCCAAAGAAGGGCCAGATGTATACAGAATGGTGTCGTCTGCATAGAGATGGATCAGAGAATCACCAGCAGCAAGAGCGACATCATTGAGTCTGCCTATGAGAATGTGATGATTGACAGAGTCGAAGGCCTTGGCCAGGTCGATGAAGACGGCTGCACAGTACTGTCTTTTATCGATGGCGGTTATGATATCGTTTAGGACCTTGAGCATGACTGAGGTGCACCCATGACCAGGCTTGTAAACCTCATGCCACCAGTAAAATTTGATTTCAAAAACAAGTAAAAATACACGTTATGGAACAGCGGGGACTGTGAAGCAACACAAACATAGGCACAGACACATGCATACACACACACAATAACATGCACATTATACACACATGTATACATGGATGTTGTTTTGTAGATATGTGGTGGTAGAGTAAGGGCCGGAGGGCACACACTTAATATGCTGTAAAATCTGTTCTGAATGTATTGTAATGTTTTAAAAACTGTATAACAGCTGTAATTTTGCTGGACCAAAGGAAGATGAAGGCAGCTAATGGGGATCCATAACAAATACATGTGCACCACAGACAAGATGTTGACTTTAAACACAAAAACGCAAGCACGCAACGCACACACATATGCACACACACCCATGCACAGACGCACACTCACACACACACACACACACACACACACACACACACACACACACACACACACACACACACACACACACACACACACACACACACACACACACACACACACACACACACACACACACACACACACACACACACACACGACAAGACATTGGACCAGAAGGCAGAGCGGTTTTGACCCATCTGTCTCTGAAGGACATGAATGGGACAATAATGTTTTTAATCTGAGATCAACAACTCTACACATAGGATATATTGTAACATTGCTCTTAAAGATTTAGGATGTTATCATCTTTCTCTCTTTCTTCTCCTTTTCTTCCTGTCACTGGGGGGGATTCATTGGAACGGATTAAGAAAAGGATGAAGTCGAAGGAGAGAAAGAAGTTAATGGAGAGGAAGGTGAGGGGCTTTGTGAATATGTCTGTGTTTGGTTCACAGTGTTATTTCACACACACACGCACACACGCACACACACGCACACACACGCACACACGCACACATGCACACACCAGCCTAGAGAAAAAAGGATCGTTACAGCTATTCAATTCCTTCCAGGCTCCTGTAAAATATACTGCGCTGAACAAGAAGGAGTTTCATTTGTTCACCTAAATACATTGGTAAGAGATACAAATCCAACTGTACCCTTGAGGAATACAATCCTGATATTCAGGTGATGGAGAGATATGGTTGTGAATGATGTGCACGTGTAAAACAGCATGCTTTGGACGGACACAGATGCACAGTAAATGTCAAGGACAACAGAGAGTTGTGGTCTCTGTGTGCCAAGATCTCTATCCAACAGTCTAAGAGTGTCGATTGGTCCAAGTGTGTGTATTTCCGTGTGTGTGTGTGTGTGTGTGTGTGTGTGTGTGTGTGTGTGTGTGTGTGTGTGTGTGTGTGTGTGTGTGTGTGTGTGTGTGTGTGTGTGTACATGCGAGTGTGTGTGCGTTTGTGCACGTGTGTTTGCCAAGTTTTCGGCTTATAATTGCATTTTGAGTTATATGTTTTATACTAAATTCAAATCTTCCCTAACCTTGTATTATATTTAGTCAACATAGTCAGTACGCTATGCCACCATTCTCTCTCTCAGTCAACACAGTGAGGGTGGCCTGACAGCTGGTTAGACTGTGTTGACTAGGAATGTCTGGAGAGAAGACAGGGATCAATCTGAAATAACCCTGTGTAGTCATGACCTTTACAATGACAGAGGGAGGGAGGGAGGGAGGGATACAGAGAAGGAGAAAGAGAGAGAAGGAGATCAACAGGAGCACAGAGAGGAATAAAGCACTCGAGAAGAAAGGAAAGAAGAGAGGGATGAGCGAGTGATGAGGAATATGTGGAGTGTTTCAAAGAAAGAAAGGACAGAGCTTGTCCTCTAACGCAGCCTCAGCAACTGTTGCTATAGTGACTGACTCAGAAGTTGGGAGGGGGGAGAGGGAGAGAGACAGACAAAAGAGAATTCCTGTTAAGTTACATCTGTTTAGCTGAGACAGGGTGGGAACTGTGGTCTACTGTGTGGCAACATCTATGTTAAATCTGTGTGTCTGAACTTCCCCCTCCATCAATCCGAAACACGGCAACAGTAAACATGTCGTCCCCCACGAATGACGCAGCGCCGCCCTCTGGCCAATCATTCACCAAGTTTCGTCAAAATCGTATATCTGAGATATCGAGTTGGTTAGCTAGACGTATATACCTCAGCATGTGTGCTGAAGCATGTGAGTCAAACTGATCAAGAGATATAAACGTGTGCCCGTTATAGCGCCACCGTGAGGTCGATATGAATGTGCTTATATATGTTGAGTCTTGACAGTGTTTGGAACATGTGTACCAAGTTGTTACAAATATCTGTGACTGATTTATATGCATTTAGGTGCCAGACCACGCACATGGGAATGTTTATTGGTCAATAGCGGCCATGTTGTTTAGGTACTTGTCAAGAAAAATATTGCGTTGAGAGAGGTTTGTCCATAGATGCCACATATCAAGTTTAGTGCAGATCAATCATTCGATGCCAGAAGATTTGCGTTTTAAGTGTTTTTCCCAAAATTCACATGGCGGAAAATCCATAATGGCGAACCATATGGGTCCCTGAGGCAAATGTGTTCCTTGTGAGGAGAGGGGCCTATGTACCACATTTCATGACTTTAGGTCAAATGGGGTGAGGGGCAGGACCTTTCAAATTTTACATATTCAACCTCTTGTTTTAGCGCCACCATTTGGCCAATCAGTGTAATTTTGTAAATGCTGGATCTCTATGGCAAAACGCATCATTCACCCACATTTCATCAAAATCAGGTCAGTGCTGTCTTAGATATCGAGTGTGACTAACGTATGAACAAACACACTAACGTACTAACAGATGGAGACAGATCCACATCCCCTCCCCGATTTCATTGTGGGGGACAACAAAAGCAAAGGCTGTGATTTTTAACAGTGATGCATTTCATCCTCATTCTTTCTGTCTCGTTGTGTGTGTTTGTGTGTTGTGTGGTTATTTCACGCCTGCCAAGTCAGAAGCACAATGCCTGTGTTTATCATGGTGTCACTAACAAGTGAATCTCACTGCATTCTGGTCGCTAGCACACACACAGGCATGCACACACACACACACGCGCGCACACACACACAAACACACACATCCTCCAAATCTTTAAGTAATTAATGGTGTCCTGTATTTGTTATTTACTCCCAACAAGCTCTCACAGTCTCACGTCAGAATTAGACGTTCATCCATGTATCTCAAACGTCAAATTTTGAAGTTGTTCCAAACGTGAACTTTCGAAGTGTTTTAAGGTTCATTTTTGTCATTAACCCCCTAAAGTCAATCTAATTTGCATAATAATCTGTCAGTTGAAGATACAGATTTTTGAAGGCTATTCCGTGCTAGAAATTGCCAAGAAACTGAAGATCTCGTACAACGCTGTGTACTACTCCCTTCACAGAACAGCGCAAACTGTCTCTAACCAGAATAGAAAGAGCAGTGGGAGGCCTAAGTGCACAACTGAGCAAGAGGACAAGTACATTAGTGTCTAGTTTGATAAACAGAAATCTTACAAGTCCTCAACTGGCAGCTTCATTAAATAGTACCTGCAAAACACCAGTCTCAACATTAACAGTGAAGAGGCGACTCCGGGATGCTGGCCTTCTAGGCAGAGTTGCAAAGAAAAAGCCATATCTCAGACTGGCCAATAAAAATCAAATATTAAGATGGGCAAACGAACACAGACACTGGACAGAGGAACTCTGACTAGAAGGCCAGCATCCCAGAGTCGTCTCTTCACTGTTGATGTTGATACTGGTGTTTGCGGGTAGCTGCCAGTTGAGGACTTGTGAGGCATCTGTTTCTAAAACTAGATGTACTTGTCCTCTTGCTCAGTTGTGCACCGGGGCCTCCCACTCCTCATTCTAGTTTGTGCTGTTCTGTTAAGGGAGTAGTCCACAGCGTTGTACAAGTTCTTCAGTTTCTTGGCAATTTCTCACATGGAATAGCCTTGATTTCTCAGAACGATAATAGACTGATGATTTTCAGAAGAAAGTTCTTTGTTTCAGGCCATTTTGAGCCTGTCATCGAACCCACAAATGCTGATGGTCCAGATACTCAAGTAGTCTAAAGAAGGCCAGTTTTATTGCTTCTTTAATTAGAACAACAGTTTTCAGCTGTGCTAACATGATTGCAAAAGGGTTTTCTAATGATCAATTAGCCTTCTAAAATGATAAACTTGGATTAGCTAACACAACGTGCCATTGGAACACAGGAGTGATAGTTGCTGATGTACGCCTATTTAGATATTCCATTAATAAATCATTTTATGGCTAGGCGTCCCGCTAGCGGGCGTAATTCAAATAAATAAGTGGAGGTCGCGCAATTCAAATAAATAATCATACAGATTTTGGATATTAAACATTTAGGTACATATAAGTGTCTTATATCGTTTGAAAGCTTAAATTCTTGTTAATCTAACTGTCCGATTTACCATAGCTATTACAGCAAAAACATGCCATGCAATTGTTTGAGGACGGCGCCCCACATCAGAATATTTTTCTTCCGGCACAGGTTTCATAAATTCACAAATAGCGATTAAATATTCACTTACTTTTTGAAAATCTTCCTCTGATATGTCATCCGAAGGGTCCCAGCTACAACATGTAGTGTCATTATGTTAGATAAAATCCTTCTTTATATCCCAAAAAGTCAGTTTAGTTGGCGCCATCGATTTGAGTAATCCACTAGTTCAACATGCAGAGAATGGAATCCGAAAATATACCCCTAAACTTCAAAAGTCAAAATACATTTCTATTTACTCCTCAGATACCCTAAAATGTAATCAAGCTATGCAATTTTTTACGGAAAGAAGTATGTTCAATAGGAAACCGATTTTAGCAGGTGCGTCGTGTCTTCATGGCTCGCACAAACACAAATTTCCAAGACTGTGTCCCTGTACTAAAACTGATATTTCTTATTCGTTTTTGAAGTTACAAGCTGTGACACCTTGTGGAAGCATTTGGAATTGCATCCAGGGAGCTAATTTTCAATATGACCTTATACTTGCCATTCTAAGAGGATGGTTTCTCTCGCAAAAAAAATTCTGGTTGTTTATTGGGGGTATTTTCTCCTACCGTATCTATTGTGTTATATTCTCCTACATTATTTTAACATTTCCACAAACTTCAAAGTGTTTTCTTTCCAATGGTACCAATTATATGCATATCCTGGCTTCAGGGCCTGAGCAACAGGCAGTTTACTTTGGGCACGTCATTCAGGCTTAAATTGAGAAAAAAGGGGCCTAGCCTTACAATAGTCAATTACAACATTAACAATGTCTACACTGTATTTTTGATCAACTTAGCTTTTCTTTCAAAAACAAGGACATTTCTAAGTGACCCCAAACTTTTGAACGGTAGTGTTTTCGGAAAGTATTCAGACCGCTTGACTTTTTCCCTTTTTGTTAAATTACAGCCTTATTCTAAAGTGGAATAAATAAACTATTTTCCTCATCAATCTATACACAATACCTCATACTGACAAATCTAACTCAAAATATTCATAGGACAACCACACTCTCACCAAGCTCTAAGAAACATATGGTTCTCAGAACGTTATGTGCTAGCTGGGAAGTTAGAGGATAGGCACAGAGGAGTGATTAAAGTGAATCCAAGCCAACACTACAGGATCACGCCTCACCTTCCGTGCTCAGAATACATCAGTATTCATCAGTTTCCACTAGCGTCATCAAAACTTGACCGTTGTCACACACTGCACGAATTGTCCGCAAGGACACACACCCTCAATGTCTGAGGAACATTAGGCACAGCTATGGTTCACAGACCTCCAATTGAAATGTGAGTCATAGCCTGCTTGTGTGTGTTTGTGTTTTTGTGTTTCTAAGGCGAGTGATTGTGTCTCCAGGTGGCGTGTTGATGATAAATCATTCCAAGGTACCTCTCTGTGACGTCATTGTGACATCACTACGACCTGGATGACAGCTGGTGACATTGAGACGTATGGAAAGATCACTTCTAGACAATGTCTCTGAAACAAGACAACCTCAGTTGTTGAGCAGTCAAACAGTATTTGTTCAAATCCATCAAACAGAATGTAATCAAAAATATATCATGTTCTTCCATCAGATTTTTTTAAATTCATAATTCAAAACTTTAGCTACATTACAACAAAAAGAAGGAACACGTAAGAGCAAAATAATGTTCAGGAGTCCTTTAGGACCTTATAAGTCTCTGCTATGGCACTGACACACACAAACACACAACGTTCAACAGCAACTGGTAAAGAGAAGAGGGGTGATTGGTCAGACAGAAGGAGGGGGAGTTTCTCTTCCTCCCCTCTCCTCCAACACCAATCCTACCATGCTGTCCACCGGTTGGGGCCGGATGAGGACGTTAAAACCAGATTAATTATCTCCTGAAATAACTTAATGTCAGCGTATCGCCTCTCCTATCCCAGCAGGACAGGACAGATGAACACACACACACACACACACACACACACACACACACACACACACACACACACACACCACACACACACTCTCTCTCTCTCCAAGCAGCTCAGGACCAGCTGAAGTAGCTCTTAAAGATTCATTTCTTTCACATTAGATAAAGTCTACTGCCAGCCCGTAAACATTCTGGAACTGATGTCTGTTTACTCATTCTGCTTCTGGACTGAAAAACACAGAGATTAAGCTGTCAACTGTGTGTGTGTGTGTGTGTGTGTGTGTGTGTGTGTGTGTGTGTGTGTGTGTGTGTGTGTGTGTGTGTGTGAGAGAGAGAGACTTTATCCTTTCTATGACAGAACAAAATAGAATTTTCACCAAGTACTTCAGATATTGTTCCATGTAAAGCCGAATCCTCTGAATTGTTAAGTATGTGTTGCGGCAGTTTTTAAATTCACATTGACCACAAAAACCAAGGTATGAATATTTCCATTGGCACGTTTTTAAAAATCTGTATAAGTACTATTTTGGGGTTTCAAAAGCTGCTGAAGTTGCGGCGGCGTCGGACAGATCAGTTCCGTCGGCGTCGGACGGGCCAGTTGAAGCTGCTGAAGTTGTGGGGCGTCGGACAGATCAGTTCCGTCGGCGTCGGACGGGCCAGTTGAAGCTGCTGAAGTTGTGGGGCGTCGGACCGGCCAGTTACAGCTGCCAAAGTTACGGCGGTGTCGGACGGGCAGTTGCCGAAGTTGCGTCGGCGTCGGACGGGCCAGTTGTGGGGCGTCGGACGGGCAGTTGCCGAAGTTGTGGTGGCATCGGACGGGCCAGTTGCAGCTGCCGAAGTTGTGGTGGCATCGGACGGGCCAGTTGCAGCTGCCGAAGTTGTGGTGGCATCGGATGGGCCAGTTGCAGCTGCCGAAGTTGTGGTGGCATCGGATGGGCCAGTTGTGGGGCGTCGGACGGGCCAGATGCAGCTGCCGAAGTTGTGGTGGCATCGGATGGGCCAGTTGTGGGGCGTCGGACGGGCCAGATGCAGCTGCCGAAGTTGTGGTGGCATCGGATGGGCCAGTTGCAGCTGCCGAAGTTGCGGCAGTTTTTAAATTCACATTGACCACAAAAACCAAGGTATGAATATTTCCATTGGCACGTTTTTAAAAATCTGTATAAGTACTATTTTGGGGTTTCACATACTTCACCCTCCCTACACCTCTGATGTATATAACAGGAAACCTGTTCAATCACCATGCGCTGCAAAATCATTCTGGCTATGGATATGGAGAACATCAACACATTAACATCAACAGGCCCAGAGGATATACCCATTGGACTTGGGGCTCTGCTGGGAGTTTACCTCAGATTTAGATGTTATTATTCTGCTTTGCCACTAAAATCATAATAAACACTGACAACTAATATATTGTGTTACTGTATTATATTGTTCAGCGTATTATTCATAATAATAATAATGGGGAGGGGGGGTTCCAACATTTTACCCGAAAGGTTTTTCAAAAGGTTCTTCAAGGATTCATTCAAAGGGGTTCTCTGAAGAACCCTTTTAAAGGGTTCTTTGAAGAACTTATACAGGTTCCCCCACAGTTTCAGTTTGAAGTTTGAATACTCCAGGAACCTTTTCTTTTTAGAGTGTAGAGGTTGGAAGCTTCATTTCCTAAACAAGTTAATCACGCTAAATTACACGTGTACGTTTCGGGGAAGATTCGGGGAAGACAGATATCTCAAACTTCAATTATTCAATATAGGTCTCAGGAGAGAACTGCTCCTTTCTCTCCTCTCATTGTTTCTCCCTATCCTTCTGTTATTCATTCTCTCTCTCTCGCTCTCTCTTTCTCTCTCACTCTCTCTCTTTTCAATCTCTCTCTTCTTCATTCTCTTAATCTCTTAGTCTCTCCCTCTCCATATTTTGCAAGGACGTATTTCACAAACTTACGTCAAGAGAGACCTAGTTAGAGAGTGGATCAACTTGACTCAGTTAGGTTGACTGAACAGATGTCTGTCCTCATCTCCTCTCCTCTCCTCTCCTCTCTCTCTCACCTCCTCCTCCCTTTCCTCCGCTCCTCCTATCCTCTTATCCTCCTCTCCTTGTTCATTTTTCTTCTCTCTCCAATCTCCTTCATTCTCTCCTCTCAACATGACTGCAAAAACGTCTCTCTTGCTACTCTATTTGACCAGAGTTAAAGTAGGAGGTAAATATTTTTAAACAGTGTTTCTAAACCCAACAGTCAATGGACTGTGACGCACACCAGGCCATCTAGCAATACAGTTTTTCTTCCATTACCGACAAAAACCATGCTATTAGAAAAATACCATGTTGTTATCTATTAAATGCCAGATACAGTGCTTGTTTTGTACTCGATAATTCTCATAGGTTATCAGAAGGTTCTGTTTTGGTCAATTTTATGGAGTGGAAAAGTTATTGTTTTCAGAGTTGAAAAGGTGAGTGGGTTGAGCTCCAACCAACCAACCGACCAAACAACCAACCAACCAACCAACCAACCAACCAACCAACCAACCAACCAACCAACCAACCAACCAACCAACCGACAAAGTAACCAACCAACCGAGCAAACAACCGACAAACCAACCGACTAAACAACCGACCGACCAAACAACCAACCAACCAACCAACCGACCAAACAACCAACCAACCGACCAAACAACCAACCAACTGATCAACCAACCAACAAACCAACCGACCAATCAAACAACCAACCGACTGACCAACTGACCGACCGACCAACCGACCAACCCAACTCAAAAACCACCTCACCCTGACTAAGAAGCCTGAACCCCAACATAAAACCCACCTCACCCTGGCTGAAAACACTGGAACCCCAACATAAATCCCATCTCACCCTGACTGAGAACACTGGACCCCAACATAAAACCCACCTCACCCTGACTGAGAACACTGGACCCCAACATAAAACCAACCTCACCCTGACTGAGAACACTGGACCCCAACATAAAACCCACCTCAACCTGACTGATAACTCTGGACCCCAACATAAAACCCACCTCACCCTGACCGATAACACTGGACCCCAACATAAAACCCACCTCACCCTGACTGATAACAGTGGACCCCAACATAAAACCCACCTTACCCTGACTAAGAAGCCTGAACCCCAACATAAAACCCACCTCACCCTGACTGAGAACACTGGACCCCAACACAAAACCCACCTCACCCTGACTGAGAACACTGGACCCCAACAAAAAACCCACCTCACCCTGACTACAAACACTGGACCCCAACATAAAACCCACCTCACCCTGACTAAGAACACTGGACCCCAACATAAAACCCACCTCACCCTGACTGAGAACACTTAACACCAACATAAAACCCAACTAACCCTGACTGAGAACACTGGACCCCAACATAAAACCCACCTCAACCTGACTGATAACACTAGACCCCAACACAAAACCCATCTCACCCTGACTGAGAACACTGGACCCCAACATAAAACCCACCTCACCCTGACTGAGAACACTGGACCCCAACATAAAACCCACCTCACCCTGACTGAGAACACTTAACACCAACATAAAA